>NW_027527775.1:4765781-4783110 GCF_008692635.1 Crocuta crocuta
TTGAAAGTTTTTCTTCTTTTTTGTTTTTTTTTTTTTTTTTTTTTTGGTGGAGGTTGCAGAAAATTGGTATCATTTTCCCTTAAATATTTGGTAGAATTCACCAGTGAAACCATCTGGGTTTGGTGCTTTCTGTTTTGGAAAGTAATTAATTACATTTTTTTAATTCAAATTATGTGTCTTTCTCTGTGTGAATTATGATAAATTTTATCTATCAAGGAATTGGTTCATTTCATCTTGATTTCAAATTTGTGTTTCATAGAGTCGTTCAGAATATTTCTGTTATATTTTTAACTCCATGAGATCAGTAGTGATGACTCTTCTTTCATTTTTGTTGTTAGTAATTGGCATTTTGGGAGTTTTTACATTTGTATTTAATTGCTCTGTATTTATGTCCAGATGTCTTAACAGATTATGAAGAAGACTTAGAATAGAGTTTACCAAGATGATTCATGTACAAGACACAAAGTCTGGTTCTCCCAGTAGATACATACATGGCACATTACATATCAAAAACGTAGAGGAAAAAGCAAATAATATTGTAAATAAGTATATTTTTAATTGAAGAGTTTCATTATATAGGTATAAGCGATCACACATGGTCAGAAA
Source organism: Crocuta crocuta (assembly GCF_008692635.1). Classification (NCBI taxonomy): domain Eukaryota; kingdom Metazoa; phylum Chordata; class Mammalia; order Carnivora; family Hyaenidae; genus Crocuta; species Crocuta crocuta. The sequence continues at coordinate 4,766,388 of NW_027527775.1, forward strand.
GATGCTTTAATTATTTATTTATTAGCCTTTTGGTTCTACTGAGTCTATCCAGATAAGCTCAAGAAGGGAGGTATGTGGTCACTCCATTTAATTCAGAACTACTCCATTGTTATAGGCAAACAGTGCAACAGTAAGAATTTTCAGGCTATTGCCAATTAGCGTGGTCTTATTGAAGATATAAGGCAAATCACACAGGCTACACAATTTATTCCTCTCTTATTTGGCATCATCTAATGTGACTGGGACCTTGTGTTTTCTGTACCTAATTTTTATTTGGAAAAATCACAGCTGAATAAAACCTGTAGGGCTACTGCCTTCTATCCATTTAGTTATTCAATCAAATTTTATTGCACACCAAAATTTATATTATGTAAAGAGAAGTAAAAGATACATTAAATGAAAAGCCGGGGGGAAATGAGAAGCGGGTGCCTATTTCAGAAAAGGTATGTTTGGGATTTTTAAAACAAATATAGCATTTCTAAACTGATGAAACCAGAATTTAATAGAAAAATTTACTTTGATGTTTTATCAGATAAACAGATCAGTATCTTAGAAGCGGAAGCACTTTTGTAAATCAAACACTAGGCTCAAGAGTCAGGGGACACGGGCTTTGCAATTCACTTTGCCACCGATTGGCGATGCGGTAATGGGCAGGTCGCAACTGGTTTGGGTCTGAGATTCTGCAGATGATCTATGTGGCTTTCTTTCAGTTCTCGGAGACTTGTTGCATCTAACAGACTGAACTACCACACAGGTTAAAAAAGAAAAAAAGCATACAGATGTGAGGAGGAATATGTACCACTTAAGCTTCAATCTTGGTTTCATTTTCTGTGTCCATTTCCTCACTGTCTTCCTTTTCTTCCTTCTCTTTTTGACTCCTCCTTCCCCTCAATCCATCCTTCCTCCCTCCTCTTTTACTTTTCTTCTGCAACGTCTCTTTTCTTACCACTTTTCTCCCTCTTGCCCTGCTTGTGATGGAAAGTTAATTATACAGATAGAGTCAGCAGTTCATATCCAAGCCAGGAGAGATGTCTAAGCCGCGAGTTAAAGCTTGGTGGCAGTAAGGCCAATATTACTTTAAATGCTGAGGGTGGCCAGGTGTAGAGAGGAGAGATGTACCTGCCACTATTTCTAGGGAACTCCCCAGCACCTGTTCTAGCGCCAGGAATGTTTTTCGAACTTGGTAATAAATAGGCTAAGTGGGGGTACGTTATGACTTTTGCTGCATTTCGGCCAGTCTTGCCTCTGTCACAATAATGTTTCCATGCACAAACATCCATGCAGCTGAAGAAGATGGTGCTTTTCTCCACGAAGCTCAGAGCCCCTTTCTATCAGGGCGCCCGCAATTTACACATATTACCAAGTCAGTGAAACTAAAGGGAAGTTCTACTGCTCAGAGGTTTTAGATAAAAAGTAGCCCAAACAGTCTTTTCCCTCATCAGAAATGTTTACAATTTATTACGCTTCATATTTCTCTGTGAAGAGATAAGGTATAATTTTCTAAAGGCTCCTGGGGTCTGTGCTTCATAGATACGGAGGCCACATGTCACCGTTTGCCTGGGGTGAGTCCTGGCTGGTGCCTGTGGTCCCTTTCCTGCTGTTAATAGAGCCTCCTTTTAATCTCGAAAGTGTCCCAGTTTGGAAGATAAATTGTGTGGTCCCTCTTTTCATAGACCATCAGGGAACCGAAGGGGCTATTTCTTGTATGCATTAGATAAGGCGCAGTTTGGTTTTTCTTGTCCCCGCGAAGGCCCTGCTGGTGAGTCGAGCGCGCTGAAAGACAGCACAGAGCCTTTTCTGTTTCTCACGGAGGATCTCGAGACCTTCATCACTGGCTCCCAATACTGAATTGCTCACTCTGCTGAACCAGTTCATCAGTTTGAGAACGAGTTGACAAAGTGAATGGCTTCTTGAAAAGGCTTGGTCCTTGTTGAAAATCAGTCTGCTTCAGAGAAGAGTAGAACTTTCAGCCGTGTTTGCTGGGGAACATAAAATTGTTGAATTTGCAGAAATAAAGGCACGTTCTGTTTGATTTATCAACTCTTCAATTACAGTTATTGAAAACCATGAAGTTTTGAAACCGTGAGCTGTGACTGCATGTACCCTGCTTTCGCGACTGCTCGCTTTCATCAGATGATTATGCCAAAGAAAACGTTATTGATTTGACATTGAGTGGGACTTCTTGGCTGAATGACATATGCTCGGTAACAGAAAATGTTTGGGAGAGTATGCAGAGTATCCATTTCTTTCCCAGAAGTCTGTAGTCCTCCTGTGTTGATGGGGTGGGGCATCTAATTTCATTTTAAATTGAAGGAAAACCACTAACTCAGCCACATGCAAATGATAGGGGAGATTTTATCGTTATGAAGAAAGTATGAAAGTGAAAATCTAGTCAGGGACTGGATTGGATAGGTCAGAAGTTAGTCTTAGAATTAAGATGCTTTTTTGAAAACATATTTAAAAGAGAGGTATTATAATTATTCTGACTTCACAATAGAGAGCTCATTGGTTTTGGGTCAAAGGAGGGTAATGTTGGCCCATCTCATGCCCCTCTGCACCTTGTTGACTGTGTTCCAGTTACACGGTCATCTCCTTGGTCCTGGAATGTGTCCCAACAGTTTGGGGCTGTTGTATTACCATTCTTTAATTTAGAGGTGCTTCTCATAAGGATAGCTCATTTCTGTCATTTAATTCCTAGCTCAACTGTCTCCTCAGAAACTCTCCAGTCTAAATGAGTTGCCCTATCATTTTCTAGCCCATTCTGCTGCTTTATTTTAGCCGTGGGACCCTATTTAGAGTTACTTTTTCATTTATGTCGTTTCTTTTCCCCTCACCGACAGGTAAAGATCACAGCAAAGCTCTTGTTTGCCTTATGTATTGCTATGTCCCATGAGCCCATAAAAGAATGCGGCAAGCTGGATCTACTCAAATATTTATGCGCAAATTATATTGCTATATTTCTATAAGTGGATGCTCAGGTAAAATTATTGAGCACACATATAGATTGTTTAATGAGCAGAATATTGTGTAGATTGTAGAACTTCTGGTCTCAACTTTGTGACTTAAATTATGCCTCACACATCAAATCATCACAAATCAATTAACCTTGAGGGCAAAATAATACAATAAAACACTGCTTTTCACTTTGAGGCATAATAAACAAGTGCTAATGTTCTATCATTTTTACGTGAAGAGGTACAACAATCCACTATTTAAACCAAATACAAAATTGGAAAATTTTGTACCTCAGATCACACAATATGTGCTTGTTTTTCCTAAATGAATCTTATCCATGTTGACCTAAATGGGGAGGGGGCTTAACATTTTTCTCAGCAATTAGTGTGCTAATTATAATGCAAAAATATTAAAAATGAAGCACATGATTGTCATCATGGTGAACAGAATAGGAAGGAGTAACTTTTAATCTGTATATCAAGATACTCCTGTGTTGAGTTAGGATAATTCAGCCTCAATTCCTGATGAGAAATTTGAACTATTCAGAGAAGTTGGTAGAGTGGCCAGTAGGTGACCTTCTGGGAGAGTCAACCAAGCATCCAGCTTATTGATTCTTAAAATCTCTCCAAGCATTCTCGAGCGTATTACCTATACCTTAAAAAAAATCCCTAGCATTACCTTTTTCATTGAGAAAGTTATTTCATTGGTTTTTCATTTTTGTTGAAATTGATGAACTACTGAGGAACAGAGGCAGGGTTGAGCCAGGGTTGAACTTTATGTTTTTATAGTAATGGCCAAGTCAACCTCAAAAAATGTCTAACAGCGCCCTGGGGATGTGATAGTAAGAGCATGTATTTGTCATATGTGGCCAACAGAAATCTACCAACAATTTCCAAATGATGTTCTATATTTTCCAGCTTTTGTGGGCTGCCTGCACATCTGTTCTCTTGTTAGCAGTATAATCAAATAGCTTTAAATGTGTCTTCTTTAAATATTTTAAAGCTTTTCCATTCTCGAGAAGCCCTGATAACACACATGATGATTATCTCAATTCTTTTCTATCAAGATGAATTTTGCAGGGCTTGATCAGTATATAATAGAGAGATATTAAAATATGGTTTCCTTAGTTCTTTTGAAATGTAAAATATTAAAAGCTCTATTATGAAGATCAGCAAGGAGATTTTACAATGGGCTGGTTTCTTTTAGAACTTAGATATCCAGATGTTAATATACAGAACAGCTTTTTAAGAATTTATTTCCTTTCTCTGAATGCAAAGCAATGAATATTCATTTAATATATGTAAATTAGAATTATTCTCCCATCACTTTTCTGATTTAATATTCAGTCTAGATATGTTTTGTTAAAAACTTTTTTCCCACTTTCAAATTATTGTAAACACAAAGTAAGCATTTTCAAATAGTTTAGTGGTAGCAATAAATACACATATACATGCAACTGTTAAAAATTGAAACATAAGTTATCTGCATTCAATATTAATTATAGAATTCAAAGGATTTATGATACGAATGACTCAGTACGATATCAATTTTAGAATTATGGCATGGTAGGATTGAGAGAGAACTGTCCTTAGGCACTCAGTAGAACAGAGAGTTAAGCCAGAGATTAGGGATGTTAGCAACCTTGTCAACAGTTATAGAGCTACCAAGTCACAGGGTTTATTTCAGTGATCCTAACTAAGACCAGTGTTCTCACTACGCATACCATGTGCTCTATACATAGATCTTTTTAAAGTAGTGTGTGTATAACAGCTACTGTAAAACAGTGTGTATATACAGTCCTCTTAGTGAGGCGCCTGGGGGACTCAGTCATTTAACCGTCTAGCTCTTGATTTTGGCTCAGGGCATGATCTCACAGTTTGTGGGTTTGAGCCTCATGTCAGGATCTGGACTGATGGAGTGGAGGCTCCTTGGGATTCTTCCTCTCTCTCTCTGCCACTCCCTAGCTTGTTCATTCTCTCGCGCTCTCTCTCCTTCTCTCTCCCTCTCTCTCTCAGAATAAACATAAAATGATAAATTAGAAAACTAAAATCCTCTTAGTGAATCCTTGCTATAATGTCTATAGCAATGAGCCTTAGACTTTAAGGTTACACATAAGAATGTCAGATGCATATTTAAAATACAGATTTAAGGTTACGCATAAGAATTATGTCAGATGCATATTTAAAATACAGATTTTTGAGTTCCATCTCCAGCGGGTCTGTGAGATGATCTGTGGTAGGATTTGGATCCTCATTTTGAGCAAGGCTGTCTGGTAATTCTGATTTATTTGGTAAACATTTCGACCTATTTTTTTAATATTTAAGAAATGTTTATTTATTTATTTTTGAGAGAGAGATAATGAGCAGGGGAGGGACAGAGTCTTTGCGCTCTGTCAGCACAGAGCCTGAGGGGGGATCAGACTCGTGAACCTATGAGATCATGACCTTAGCCAAAATCAAGAGCCAGACACTTAACTGACTGAGCCACCCAGGCACCTCCAACATTTTGACCCATTTTAATCTTTACACTCAGGCATGAGGTGTATATGTAGAATGCAATCTGAGATATGCATAGCAAAAGTATAGGGTTTCTATGTGGCATGGATGATTTTGTGTTCCAGAATGGTGAGGATTTCTAAAGATACAAGTGAATGTAAAAAAAAAACAAAAAACAAAAAAAAAACAAGCCATAACTTTCTTTTCAAGATTCAGTAGGAATTTTGTTTAATTGAATTATCTCAGTCAAAAGTTGGTTGATGACATAGACTCATCCACCATCCATTCTGGTTAAAATTGGTAAAGAAAAAAAGTGTCTATATGAGAAGAGTGATTACCCAATCAGTTCAAATATGTCTATAGTAATAAATCAAAACATTTATTTTAAAATGAAAACATATTATTAAATGACTCTATTTTCTATTCTAAATATGTGTGTTACTGTCAATCAAATAGATGCCACAAAATTAATGTGCAGAATCAAAGTAATCAGTCTCAATTGTTCCAGGAAAAATTCAGGTCACCTGTCAACCTAGATGAAGAAAGATGTCCAGATTTTATTTTGGCTCTTTACCATTTCCCATGTTAATTTGCTATTTTAATTTTCTAGCCTCCTAAATTAACTATTCAACCTTTCACTATTCAGATTTCCAAACACCTGTTTGGCATGAAGACAAAAAGGGTAAGAAGAGATGGTGATTGTGAGATTAGTCCCAAACCAGCCCTTTTATCGACCCACAAGTCATTAACCATCTGTTTGTTTCCTGTCAACCCCTGGCTGTATCTTCCTACCTCCCACCCGCTGGAGCTCTTGCAGACAAAGTTCTAATTAATCAGTTTCTCTGGCTCTTAATCTTCCACTTAATTCCTAAAAGGAGAGCATATCTCTTCCTTTCAGGAATGTGCTTAAATTTGAATTGTACCTCTGGAGATGGAGACCTTTGATTTGGATCTAACACCATCTGTGTACTCCCCCCAATGGGCTGCCTCTTTGGAAGTAACACGTCTCTAGTGTTTTCTGAGTTTCCACACTTAGCAGTATTACCATCTACTGACGTGATGCTCAGATACAGAAAAATGTATAGATTCTGGGCTTGGGAAACTACATTCAGGGGCATGTATGTCAAGTCTCAAGTATTAATTTTAAAGACTAAGCAGTATGGTTTGGCCAAACTGTATGGTATCTTTTGTTTGCTTTTACTGTACTTCTTACAACTTTTGAACTTAAACTTTGGGGTCGACGTGTAGGTAAATGGCAAATAGTGATTGATTCAATTTATTTCTTGGGGATATTATGACCTTTGTCTGCAAACGTTAAAATTCAACCATTTTTTCCTCTGAGAAATAAATTTCCATTTCTAATGCACTCTGTAACTGAACATTTTCCAAAGAACCTGTTGACTAATTATATAAAACAAGTCTATACTGTAAAACAATTATATAAAACAAGCCTCAAACATTTTACTACTTTGATTAGGCCACAGATTTTGAATTTCAGTGGTCTGACAAGTGTATAAGCTTACACAATATGTCTGACCCACATTTTGTGGAATAATGCCTACATACTTGCTTGTTCTTTCCCCATTCATCCTTCTCTGAACATGTTATTAACTCGCTCAGCAATAACTTCATCCATAAATTAAAATCACATTATTACAGTTTGACAGCCATATTGATAAAATATGACCCACAACAATAGCTAAGATTTATTGAGTGCTCAGTGCACTCCCAACACTGCTGTAAGCACTTTCTGTTTATGTTCAGTCTCGGCCATGCGCTTATGAGATGAGCACTGTGATTGTAAAACTGTGGCACACAGAGGTTAAGTAACTCACTGAACATCAAAGAGGGAGGAAATGGCGAAGTCCCGGTTGCGAGTGGCCTGGAGCCTGAGGTTTTGATTGTGTGTATTTTACTTCTCAATCTTGAATATAAACTTGATGGAACTTAGCTTTCTGTCTAGATTCTTTACGTGAAGAGCGATGGTGTGCTGGGAAACATAATTTTTTGGTAAATCTTCAAAGAGGGCAGAAGAAAAAGAGCTATATGCCATCTTAGGCTTTGCATGTTTAGAGGCGGGGTTTTAAGAAATTTACTTTAATTAAAATTCAACAAGTGCTTTAGTTGTCCCAGTCCTAGATAGACAAGAGAAATATTGAAATTGGCATGCTCATTTGGACATGTCAAAATCAACTCATTTCTAATCAACTTACTGTCATAGCAACTGAAGCCAACGCAATAGAGAAATCAAAGAAATGAATATTATCTACTCACAGTTTGCTATGTGAATTTTATATTAAATTATTAAACTGAAGTCTATCCAGATTAGTCATGTATAACTATTTGCGAAATTAGATTAAATAATTACATCGTCAAACTGTGGCAATAACCCAACATTTTAATGTGAAATTTTCAGTAGGTTGTAGACATTGGCCTCCACCATTAGTAGAAATAAAGCAATGAACATCTTGCATGAGTATAAGTTTAGACAAAGGATGGTATTTATCTTCTGACAATTAGGGGCACCCAGGGATACTGTTAAATTCTAAGCAAGAAGAGACATTTAAAATACTGCTTCACCTTTGTCTGTAATTTCCAGAAGGAAAGCTGGAAATAAAATGGTAGTTGCTTGTAATTATGGTGTAAAAGCCATGTGATTTGGGCCTATTTCTCTGAGCGTGTCCTGGAAGACAGTGTATGTTATATGGTAATTTGATGGTTTAGGTAATGGCATCTGGTCAGGATGACATCTGTGCTTGATGGCATGTGACTCAAAGAGGCTTATGTGAGGGCAAGGAGGGAAGGATATCCCACCCGTAAGGCACAGACATGTTATCACCTGGGATCTATTCTCCTTTATTTTATTTATTTTTTAAAAAAAATTTTTTTAATGTTTTATTTATTTCTAGGAGAGAGAGAGAGACAGCTTGAGCAGGGGAGGGTCAGAGAGAGAGGGAGTCACAGACTGAAACAGGCTCCAGGCTCTGAGCTGGCAGTCAGCACAGAGCCCGACGCGGGGCTCGAACCCACGAACCGTGAGATCATGACCTAAGCGAAAGTCGGACGCTTAACCGACTAAGCCACCCAGGCGCCCCTCTATTCTCCTTTAGAAAGAGGAAACTCATATTCCCTAATCTTAGATCGTGAATGTCTGGTTTGTGAAGGCATTATTCATTACATGTAAAAACATTTTAGATTCTGCAGTTTACACGGATAATTAATACCTCCATTTATGTAAAATAAATGCATTGCAATTATGCTTTTTGGAAAAAATCGAGGCCAAGTTATTTTTATAGGAGAGAAACAGAGTGAAATTTCCTGAAGTAGTTACCAAAAAATTTATTACTACTTTAAAAATACGTTATTCATATAACTGTACTGGGGCAAAGTCATTGTAAGCTTCTTTTGAAGGACGGATTCTCATGCAATAGAAGAAAAATCATAGACTGAGGAGACAGCATAAATCTCAGCTCCAACACTTACTGAATATGTGAATTTAGTCATCCCTACACGTGGTTACCTCTGTAAACCATGAGTAGTAACTAATATGGTCCAATATCAACTTATATAAAGTATTGCATGTATTGCATGGGACCTGGATACTCAGCAAATGGTAGTTTCATACTTTCAGATTCTTTTTCTGTTCAGTGAGATTGGCAATTTGACACATACTTTCACTGTGGGCATTTATATTATTTTCTTGTGTCTGGGTTAACACCAGGAGATGAGAGAGAAATGACATTATGAGGCGTGCAATGATGATGGTAACTGCATAATAACCTTTTAGTTGAATGTCATAATATAAATAAAAATAAAGCATCATTTTAATTTACATGGTGATTAGTAAGAAAGCTAGGTTGATAAATGCATCCTATGCATTATATTTTCTAGGTTGAATGTTGTGATAGGAACGCTAGCTTGTTTGTGGAAAATGACTTAATACTCTGAGTGAATTTGAGGCTTTGACCCTCTTCTTTAGCTTTTTTTTCTCTAAGCCTTTGAAGCTTTAATATGCTAACACTAACTTAGCTGAACCCAGATAAAAAGGAAGATTTACATTAATGAATAATTAATGATAGTATCTGAAATTAAAATCAATCTCATGAAATAAACACTGTCAACTTTTCTAGTGAGTTATTTAGTATACCCGTGTGTATAAGATTTATTTCGAATGGCAATTCACTGATCACAACGGTGTCTGAAAATATTTTGAAATCAATCAGACTTGTCTATTGGCAGAAATGCAAGAAGCCACTGAAATTTTCGGGTCTGCCAAAAACTAACTAGGGGAGTAAAACCAGCCTTTGAATTGTTGAGAATCTGTCTTCTTTCTGCCTTTGCAGCAGGGATGTTACTAATGACATCGCATATGTAGATGTGCCAGCATGTGCATAGGATTATGCTGTGAAACATGCAGGAAGATGGCACAAAAGCTACAAGAGACTCTTGCTGTATATAGTGGCCCCTGGTTGAAATTCACTACATCCAGCAGAATATTATGAGTTAATAATTTTGGAGCCCTGACTATGTGTTGGATGCTTTTAATCCCCACAATAGTTCTATAAAGCGTATTTCATTGTGCTCATTTACTGATGGGGAAGCCAGTACAGAGAGGTTAAGTGATCCACTCGATTTTGTAGCCATAGCAGGAACCTTAGTACAAATAGGAACTAAGTCCCATGTGTGGGTACAAATCTCATGTCCTTCTATGTCATGTTGTCTTCTGATAAGATAAGCTAATTAATCATTTCACCAAACACTTGCCCTCAGACAATATAATAGATACCTTCTTACTAGGAAATATGCAAGGTAAGGTATTCAGAAACTCACTGACACAGTTGAAATCTCCCTTGACTAAAGGTTCCATCTGGCTGGAAAAAATGGGTCAAGGTTACTCGAGGAAGAAAATGTAGAGGAAAAAAATCATTTTTCCTCCCAGTGAGATGTAAAGAATCCTTATATTTGAAATTATCCAAGGGCCACAAAGCTAGCTGAGAAATAACTAGAGATTTGTGGGAAAGATGTCATTAAAAAACAAAGCAAAACGACAAAGTTATTTGCACTGTAGCAGGGAAGATGAAGGAAGATTAACTTGATTAAAAATCTATAGCACATTTGTTCATGTACTGTTTTTTAATAGGTGCTGAATTTGTAGAGCTGCACAAGCATCTGAGAGATGACTGAACTAAAGAATGTGAGTGGTCTTTTCCAAACCTAAGTTGCATGTGTCTTTAGCAGCCACAGTGTAGTTTTTAGGATTACATAAAATGTATTTCTCATTTCTTAACACAGAGATTTAGGGAGACATTGACATATAATTCAAATATCATTGCAATAAGAATCTTTCATGTTCCCCTAGGATTTAATATTTCATTTCGATGTACCCTTTTTAATTTTTTTAATGTTTATTTATCTTTGAGAGAGAGAGAGAGACAGAGCGCAAATGAGTGAGGGCCAGAGAGAGAGGGAGACACAGAATTCAAAGCAGGCTCCAGGCTCTGAGTTGACAGCACAGAGCCTGATGTGGGGGCTCGAACCCACGAAATGCAAGATCATGACCCGAGCTCAAGTTGGACACTTAACTGACTGAACCTCCCAGGCGCCGCTGGGTGTACTCTTTTTAAATAGTTTTAAATAGTAGGATTGTTTTTAGAAGAATACTTACTAAGTTTAGATTTTATTATTCAATATCCATGGAGGTTAATTACACTTCACAAAATCACCAAGTTCTAAATCAAGAAACAGATACACGTACACATGCATATGCAGTGTATCTTCTTAACCAGAGAAGAATAAAATCTCATTCTAGAACCTCAAGCAAATGGAACGTCAAAAACTCACACTTTGGACCTTTTGTGGGTCTTATCCCAAGTGAGGCGGGGTGGGGGAGACACCCAAAAAGCAAGCAAGCAAGAGAGCCAGGGGCTGATTGGAAGCCACAGGAGAAAGTGTGTTCACTTGTTGGCGAAATGTGGAGAGGAACCTCAGATGATGGTTCATTCCTCACCAGGGGACGTGTGTGGACCAGAATGAAAAAAGAGGTCGCAAAGTTGGTGGCTTAGACAGCAGCAAGACGTAAAGCAAAATAAAATGTGCGTGATGGCTTGGGCTGTTCTGGAACTACTTTGTAAAATGGGATTATGTGTCAGGTGTTATTGTCTTGCCTCAGGCAAGGTATCAGGTTACTTAAAAGTGAGAGATGAAAAAGAGCACCTACACTGTCACATTCTGCGTCCTTCCGTCCTTCCGTTTCAGTGAAATTGATAAATGCCACTGCCTAGGCGTTAATGTCTTTTGGTTTGAAGCTGAAAACAAGTTTGCTTTTTAATTTTAATTTTAATTAAAAAATTTTTTTTTACTGTTTTATTTATTTGTGTGTGAGAGAGAGACAGCATGATCAGGGGAAGGTTAGAGAGAGAGAGATACAGAATCTGAAACAGGCTCTAGGCTCTGAGCTAGCTGTCAGCACAGAGCCCGATGTGGGGCTCGAACCCACGGACCATGAGATCATGACCTGAGCCAAAGTCAGACACTTAACCGACTGAGCTACCCAGGCACCCAAATTTTTATTTTTCTAATAAATGGAGCCATCATGCATTTGTAGTGTTAGGCTTCCACAGTGTATCCACAGGTCCCCATGGTCGCCTTTACCGATCATTACCCCTTTTGTAAATCAAGGATTATTTATCATTTAAGGTTCTAGGCATTATACATAGTAAAAAGAAGTGTAAATAGGATTTATATCTTCAAGAAACTCAATATCCGAATGAGAATGTACAGTTTAAGGACATGAAAATTAAATAGCCACAGGTGGAGGTTTGATATTAGAGTTAAATAATCATAGGTCAAATACTGGCTCCACCTCATTTTTGCTGTTGTCATTTATTTAAGTTATTTAACCTTCCAAAGCCCTGTTGCCTTCATCAAAACCAGTAGAGCTGATTGCATAGATCTCCTGGGGTTATTTTCAGGATAAGATTCGATAATGTGCATCTATCAAATTACTCGATCACTTGGCATGTAGTAGATTGACCACATAATCATAATTATCACTGAATTATACTGACTGTTGCTGATGGAGCTAAGAGAAAGAGGAGGTATAGTGAGTAGGGGTTTATAAGATAAAGTTTTATAAAAAGCATCTTTGGTGTGAAACTCACATAATATTTGAGATTAAGTGAAACCCACATTATATTAGAGATTAATAACCAAAAGAATATTACATTAGACATCAGGATGTGCTAAGATCCTGATTTCTTTGGAAAATCTTCTAACGCTGCTTGCTTTGTTGCTTTGAATAATTTATTGAATGTCTTCACATATTTATTTTGCTCGTCTGAATAAGCAATGACACGTAATCAATAATCTTTGGGGTGTCATATGATTCATAGCAGACATAAATGATTAATATATCAATGTAGGCTGAACTTCTTTGTCGTCTTGAAAAGTATCCTAGACATGCTTATCAAAAGAAAATATGTGTGATATCTATAAAGAACATAGAACAGTGACATTGGACATTACTGATCTAAAGAACATTAATGACCATATGCCAACAAGAGTTCTACCTTCTTCTTGAAAAAAAGTGCTCATGTGGAGATTTGCCATCGTGCTAGGAAATCACTTCTTAAATTTTTTAAAATGACATGGTAAATATTTTCAACTGTGTTCTCACGACCATGAGAATATTTTGTAATTACTATTTTTTTTCAAAATGATCACTGAATTTAAAGAGCTATCCCATATTAATTTTTAAAAAAATCCAAGGATTATGAAATGTAATAAAGAATTTAACTCTTTATTTATTGAAAATTCATTTCAGGGTCGCCTGGGTAGCTTAGTTGGTTAAGTGTCTGACTTTCACTTAGGTCATGATCTCGCGGTTCGTGGGTTCGAGCCCCACGTCGGGCTCTGTGCTGACTGCCAGCTCAGAGCCTGGAGCCTGTTTCAGAGTCTGTATCTCCCTCTCTCTCTGACCCTCCCCTGCTCATACTGTCTCTCTCTCTCTCTCCTAGAAATAAATAAGAATATTTTTAAAAAATGAAAATTCATTTCAATAATTTATTTAAAATTTATTTAAAAATTCATTTCTTACAGGAGATATGACAGAAAATGATCATGGATTTAATGAAGTAGTAAATCAATTTATTAATGAGAAACATTTTTTGTTGTTCTTTAATTTTTATGGAAGTATAATGAACATACAGTGTTATATTAGTTTCATTGTACATTGTACAATGTACATTAGTTTCATTGTACATTGTACATTAAAATGTACATATTACTCAGTTATATTAGTTTCATTATACATTAAGATGGATTTATTACTTGGTGTTCATCAAGATAAGTGTATTCTTAATCCCCTTCACCTACGTCACCCATCCGCCTCCCCACTTCCCTCTGGTAACTACCCATTTGTTCTCTATATCAAAGAGCCTGTTTTTCTGTTTATCTCTTTTTGTTTGTTTTATTTCTTAAATTCCACATATGAGTGAAATCATACGGTAGTTATCTTTCTTGGATTTATTTCATTTGGCATTATACCTTCTAGGTCCATCATTCCTTGTTACGGTCGAGGAGTATATTCCATTGTGTATATATTCCACATCCTCTTTATCCCTTCATCTTTTGATGAACTCTTGGATTGCTTCCATATATTGACTATTGTAAATAACACTGCAATAAACATAGGGAGCATATATCTTTTTGAATTAGTGTTTTTGTTTTATTTGGGTAAATACCCAATGGTAGAATACTGGATCATATGGTAATTCTATTTTTAATTTTTTGAGGAATCTCCATACTGTTTTCCATAGTAGATGCACCAATTCTCATTCCCACCAGCAGGGTATAAGGGTTCCTTTCACCCCACATCGTTGTCAATATTTGTTATTTATTGTATTTTTTTATTTTATCCATTCTAACAGGTGTGAGGTGACATCTCAGTATGGTTTTGATTTGCATTTCCCTGATGACTAGTGATGTTGAGCATCCTTTCATGAGTCTGTTGGGCATTTATTTGTCTTCTTTGGAAAAGAAAAAGTCTGTTCATATCCTCTCTCCATTTTTAGTCAGATTATTAGGAGGTGTTTATTTTTTTGGTTTTGAGTTGTATAAGTTCTTTATATTTTTTGGATATTAACCCCTTATCAGATGTATCATTTGTAAATATCTTCTACCATTCAGTAGGTTGCCATGTCATTTTGTTGATGGTTTTCTTTGGTGTCCAAAGGTTTTTTATTTTGGTATAGCTCTAATTATTTATTTTTGCTTTTGTTTCCCTTGCCTGAGGACATGTATCTAGAAAAATGTTTCTGCAGCCAATATCAAAGGAATAAATGCCTGTTTTATTCTAGGAATTTTATGGTTTCAGACCTCACATTTAGGTCCTTAATCCATTATGAATTTATTTTTGTGTATGACATAAGAAAGTGGACCAGTTTCATTCTTTTGCATGTAGCTGTCCAATTTCCCACATCATTTGTTGAATAGATAGTCTTTTCCCCATTTTATATTCTTGCCATGTTTGCTCCCTCTATTCTGTTCATTGTTTTGATCCCTTCGGCTTTGTAGTATGTCCTGAAATCTGGGGCTGTGATGCCTCCAGCTTTGTTGTTTTTCTTCGAGATTGCTTTGTCTTTTTTGGGTCTTTATTGGTTTCATAAAAATTTTAGTGTTATTTATTCTAGTTCTGTGAAGATGTTGGTATTCTGACAGGGACTGCACTAAATCTATCGATTGCTTTGGGCAGTATGGACCTTTTAACATTATTGGTTCTTCTAATCCATGATCATGGAATATTTTTCCATTTGTGTTGTCTTAATGTCTTTCATCAATGTTTTATAGTTTTCATAGTAGAGGTTTTTTACCCCCTAGATTAAGTTTATTTCTAAGTATTTTATTCTTTTTGGTGCAATTAAAAATGGGATTGTTTTCTTAATTTCTCTGGTATTTCATTATTAATGCATGGTAATGCAACTGATTCCTATATGTCAATTTTGCATCCTGAGACTTTACTGAATTAATTTATCAGTTTTCATAGAATAGTTTATCTCAGAAAATTATGTTTTAAAGGCAATTTTAGTTGAATGGAAAGCAAAAGACATTTTAACATAGTAGATAATTTACCTGAGGGTTTTTTTTTTTTTCATGAGAGAAGTTTAGATTATGTGAATTATACATGTAAAATTAGTGGCACTCATTTCTAAGAAAAGATGATCCATCATATGCTGATTTTCCAGTGATTACAAGGTGTATCATTTTATTTAGCTTTGATAGCAACTGGGAAATTTACTTATTTGTAACTGACAAAAAAAGGTGGAAAATTGGTGTGAATGTTTATAATCCACGGTTTCTTTGTACTTATGGTATAGTTGCAATTTTCCTTGGACATCTTTATAATTCAGTTTACATTATTTTGTTTGTGTTAAGATCTATCTGTCTATCTATCTTTCTGTCTGTCCACTTTTAAGAGTGGATATATCCACTGACTATGACTATTAGTTCATAAGCTACAGATAAAAGAAAGCATTCCTATTTTCAAGTAGAAATTTGTCTGTAGAAATAAACCAAATGAATAAATAAATGAAGTAAAGTCAACTGTGAAATCCAGTGCTTTGATCTGAATTTTAGAATTAAAAAAAAAAAAAAAANCTGAATAAACCTTTTGTACATAACCGATCTTCAAAGTCAACCTTTCTGAGAAAGGTCATTTTCAGAAATGACAGAAAGTCAACTAAGCAATATGAAAGAATTGTTGCTTTATTCAATTAGAGTCCCATTAATGGTTCTTAAAGTCATATTGACTTGATAAGAAGGTGGAAAGGGAAACAACCCCAAAGTAACAAAGATCCTCTCAGGGATGATAGATAAAAATTATAGACAAATAAGCATTGAAATGTCATTCCTACTTCCAGGTCACTTGGTAATGACTTTACACGGGGCATTTACATATTCTATGTCACATGTACCAGTTTACAAGAATAAAGATAGAAATCTCACTCTTTCTGATTTTCACATGAATTTGGTAATTTCTGTAAATCACTTAGTTTGGAAATTGTCTCCTACCTTCACCTCCCATCCCTCTAATCCCCTCTTCCTCTGTCTCTCTCTTTCTCTTTTTCTCTCTGTGTGGGTGTATATTTGTTAATTAGCCAACATGTGTTTATTAACTACTTAATATAGACTAAACACCATGTGGTAGAAGGGGTGAGTAGGTCTTGAGTATTCAAAAGAAGTCAAACTAAAACATTTTGTCTCTATCATATATATAT
>NW_027527775.1:4783133-4810542 GCF_008692635.1 Crocuta crocuta
GTAGAGAACTATGCAAGATAATACAGTCCCTCGGTTTTTCAGACAACTTTGAGGTTTTTGTTTTATTTTTCTTATTTATCATCACTTTCATTTTCCTTCATTACAATCAATTTCTTACAAATATAGTCACAGCCTGGAGGCTTGAAGGCCAGGTCTTCAACATATGAATTTTGTGGAGACATAATTCAGTCCATAACACATGTCATCAACCCACTCTTTGGAGAAGAAGAGCAGGATTCCAGGCAGGTGCTGAAAACTTTCCTGGGCTCTGCTTGACCCTGAGTAGATGGTGAGGGTAAGTTTGTGTGAAGAGTCCCTCAGTGAGCCAATATGGATGGAGGGGAGTGACCAGGCATTGTGAATGGTATGATTGCATCTGAGAAACTGGCTAGAAAAAACTAAAGGCTACAAACCAAACTCATACTGGAAATCAAATTATATCAGATTTTATTGAAAATCAGCCTGGAGCATGGCCCAGAGCCTGGAGCATGGCCCAGAGCCACCTCATCTCTGCCTTCTTCATAAATATCCTGTCTATTTATATAATTATATAAATAATTATAAGAACTAGCATGGAAACATTACAGAGATGACACAAGAAAATAAAAATTAGAAAAAACGAGCAATAGAAACAAAAGGCAAATGAAAAAAATCACTAGAGAACAGGCTAGAGAAGAAATGAGACAGAAATTAAGAGTTAAAGAGGATTAGAAAGAATATGTGAGAAATCTGAAATGCACTTTGTTGTTATCTATGAATAAAAGAACCAAAATAAGGAGTGGAAACCCTTTGAACAACGCAGCTGAAGAAACTGTTGTAGAAAAAGAAAGATTGAATCTGCATAATGATGGACCAAACATATCCTCAAGAAGTTAACAGAGAATAACTGTAGTTGAGACATAGCCTAGCAAAATTAGTAAATTCTAAAGACAAAGATATTTTGCCTAAGCAAACAGTCAGGACTAAAAGAAATTTGAAACTACGTGGTTCTTAAAAAAATAATTTAAAAAAAAAGGGTGTGTCAGTTTAGACCAAAGCAAAGAAAATGTCTATAAAGGCAGCAGATAAACATTTTTTGAAATTGTAAGAAATCAAAGCATATAGTTTCCATGGTCTTTGTAAGATCATATATTAAAATCCAGCCAATAATAAATTTAATAAAGACTGGCAGTGAGTTGGGGCGCCTGGGTGGCTTAGTCGGTTAAGCGTCCGACTTTCGCTTAGGTCATGATCTCGCGGTTCGTGGGCTCGAGCCCCGCGTCGGGCTCTGTGCTGACTGCCAGCTCAGAGCCTGGAGCCTGTTTCAGTCTGTGACTCCCTGTCTCTCTGACCCTCCCCTGCTCACGCTGTCTCTCTCTCTCTCTCTCCTAGAAATAAATAAAAAATATTAAAAAAAAAAAAAAAGACTGGCAGTGAGCATTAAATCCACTTAAATGTAGGATAAAAGACTAAAATACATGTGAGAATTAAGTTTTAAAACAGAATGTAAAAGTTGCAAGACTTGACAATGTAAAAATTGCATTGCTTTAGGAAGCTGAGCTTGGGAGGAGGGAAAAGATGAAAAGAGGAAATAGTACAAGGATGTAGATTTATAAAGTTGAGAGTCGAAAGATACAATTTAAAAGTCATAAATCAGATAATGGAAGCCTTAGTATCCTTAAATTAAATAATCATAAATATTAAGAAAATAGGACTCTCAGTAAAATTGAGGGGGGAAGCAAAACATATTACTTAAATTCTTGCTTATCATAGAGAAACTAGGGAGAAAAGAGGATTAGGATATTACATAAAATTATAGTTATAAGTGTAGCCATGAGAACAAAAATACATTGAAATTATCAGAAAACATTCATGAAAAGAACATAACTTGTGATGGTAGAACTAAGATCAAACATATGTGTCAATAAATGTAGATAAATTCAGTGGAACAAACACCCCATTAAACCAAAGGATTCAGGGATCAGGAAGCAAAACTCAATATATACTGTATACAAGAAATATTGGGTCCTTCTACTGGTTTTATGGAGGGGTGGATTTGAAAAAGCCAAATCTGCAAATGAGGAGACCAGTGAAAAAGCGACCACAGCTTTGCCCAAGAGAAATAATGGGGACTTAACATGAAACAGAGGATTTAGGGAATCACGAGAATTAGAAAGCAGAAGAATTTGTTATTGACTGGATGTGGTACTGAGAGAGAGGGAGGGTATCTCCTAGGTTCATGGGCTCACTCTCCATTGGGACAGCGAATGTCAGAGGAATAGGGTTTTTAAAAGAAAGATGGTCCATTTCTATTGTAGCTCTTGAGTTGGAAGGGCCTATAGCCCACCTAAGTAGATCTGCTGGGCATGTAGTACCTACGTTAATCTAAACCGCAGTGGGCAGGTCTAGGATAAAGATACTAATTTGGAATTTTTACTAGTAGAAGGAGGAGTGAAAATGTTCATATCGTATCTGTGACCCACATGTTAAAGACAAAAATGAAATTTAGGACTCTTCCTGGAGTCTGGCGTAGACAGAGGGTAATATGATGATGGTGGGGGTAAATGGGAAAGAAAAGCAATCTCATTTTCCCTCATCATATAGAAGATTGAGTTTCTTCGGTTGCCATATATTGTGACATATGGTGATTTTTTTAATATGCTAATAAGTTAAGAATTTTCTAATGCTTATGATAATCTAATGCTCACAGCAAGATCTTATTTCTATTATAATACAGTGGAAAATCTGCCAAACACAGCACTCCAAATTATAGCAATAACTGTTGTAAATACGTGGAATGCACTTGTATTCTACTGCATGAGCTTCTTTAATGTTAATAGCTCAATTTCGCTAATTTATTTATTGTCATATTCGTATTTTGAAATGATTTTGTAATGGTTCTTAACACTGAAGCCCTTGTCGTGCCCATTAATGATACAATAGAGTTAAGTCAAATATATCCTCAAAATACTCCGGCTGAACTTCTCACTTTTCCTATTATTTGTGACCCCAAAAAAAAAAAATTCCATTTCATTATAGCAGTGAGTCTCCATAAGGAACATTCCATCCAAGTAATTTAGCATTTCGAGTTGTTAAAATCACTTTGCTTTTGGCTTCATAACTTAAAACACCACCCAAGGCACGCTGTAATTATGTAGAAATGCACGACTTGTCAAATATCATAGATTTTAAACTCCCAAGTCAATTGAAAGGAAGCACATTCCATGAAAGTCTTTGCCAAAAAGATGTTTCTTGTTGGGAGGCGACACTCTAAGGAAAGATCCTTTTTTGTTTTTTGCTTTTGTCTTTTAGATAGAAGGAGAATACAGTTGTAAAAGAGGGGACGCAGGGGGCACACAGAAAAGGGGGAGGGACTTGTGCGGAGAGAGGCAAAGAGGAAGGAAGGAGAAAAGACATGGCTTTGACTTCCTCATTGTGCTTCAGGGACTTCAAGAGTGTGGGAACTGTGCAGCCTCTTCCGACTGGGCTGGGATTGGAGTAGGGATGGGGGTGGCAAGAGACAAAGGGGGCAGCCAACGGTGAGCATATACAGTGTAGTGAATAATAAAGGAGAGGAAGCTAAAAGCGATACTTTATCTCATTGCTAAAAGGACAGGAATTGAAGACATATTTACACTGAAGCGGGATTACGCAAGAAAAGTGAATCCTGAGCCATGCTTGGGAACGTTGACGAGATCCATCTTCTTGTCTTACTTTTTCCTCATTGCCTCTCCCGCTCTCTGATGTGTAACTCTTCGGCTGTAATCACAGTCTTCCCTCCCTCTCACTGTCTACACTCCTTGTCTTCCCTATGTCTTTCTCCCTCCAAATGCCCACTGGCCTCTGTAGTCAGCCATATTCCGTCTAGTGGGTACACTCTCATCCTCACTTCTTTTCTAAGCATCCTTTCCTCAAAACTCTTGAAAACTTTCAGAGAGAGAGGCCACAAATACAAAAACTCACAAAATACGCCAGTTTATTTGGATGTATGCTTTCATTCTTTTCTCTTTGCAGAAGGGTAGAGCATCCATTTTATCTGCTGGCTTCATCTTTAAGTTTCTATTTGAAGTCATAATAGTACAGCAAAGAGAGCCATGTCTTCTAATTTTATTCGTGTACCATATTAGTTTCCTGGGAAGTCAGTACTTGGTAAGTTCACAAGATGCTGATTTTTTCGAGGTGGGGGAGGGTGTGGTGTATTTCAAATGGTATGTATTTATATCAGCGATTCACCAGTGCTTACACTGCTCCAGAAAAAAACGGATAGGCAAGCACAATTTTTTTTTTTTTTTTGGTGAATTAGACTTTGCAGCAAGAAAACACGGTCTCAAAATGCCAATATGTACAAAACATTAGAAGCATTTGTCTAGTTTTGCATGTAATGCTAATGGCATTTTGTGTAATTGCTCCTTTGAATGTAAGAACATTATGGTGGTGCCTGGAGTAAAAGAAGGGTTATGGATGTGACCGTCTTCAGGGCAGAGTGGTAGTCTGGACTCCGCCACTAACCAGCTTTGTGCCTTCAGTCAGTCACTCAAAACTCCTGGTCTTCAGCTTCCTCATTTGCAAAATAATAGGGTTTGCTGTGCTGTGCCCCTTTTTGCTCTGTTTCACTGTGTTCCTTTATAAGAAATACTTTAAAAGTTATCATCAAACTCATTTCCTTCTTAAAGTTCAGTATGCTTTGAAAAGGAAATGACCTCAGAAAATGTCAGGGCGTTTTGAAAATGAATGCCATGTTGGAATTTAAATATGTCTAAATTATTTAGATACACTCTAAGTCTGGGAATGCATTTCTTAGTCTTGAAACACCTATCCCTTGAGGAGAGATGATATTTCTTATTTTTATCTGGACACGACATATCGTAACTATATTTTCCAGAGTGAATATAAAAAAGTGATATCTTTGCATAGCTTGAACTCTGAAGACAAGAGCTATCTAAAAGAAGATACTAACTCATATACTGTACTATGAAATTTAAGTTTTAAAGTAGCTGAACCATAAGAGAGTAGGGCTACCAGTCATTCAATGTGGGTTGTGCTGTGATGGCTGGTGGGTTAGGTGCGAAGGGCACAGAGAAGAAGAAGGCAGTGACAGAGTCTAGCCAAGGAGACTGACATGCTCTGATAAGGGCTATCCAATCAGATGTGCAGGTTCAAGGGCTGCCCAGAGGGTCAAGAAGATATACCAGGCTGAGCTACTACATAAGCTGATGTCTTTGTTCAGTTAGGAAATACGAAGAAGTGTATTCCAGGTAGGTGAGGCGGCAGACCAAAAAAAGATCATGGCATGCAGATCCCAGAGCACGGGCAAAGGATCAGATGTGAGAGCGACATCAGAAGTTTGGAGAAACGTAGTGGTTTTATATGGCTGGGGAATGAAAGTCAGAGAAAGTTTCAATGGCCAGAGAGGAGAGAGGGAAGCAAGCAGGGGACACAAGATGCATATCTTGCATCCTATGTTAAGGAACCTTAGAATTTACTTTTAGGCATCACAGAATGAAAAGAGAGTTTTTTCAATGAGGGTACCTTTTAGAAATATTTTTAAGATAATAAGAAAAATAAACAGGCGAAATGGAAACAAGAGACCAGGATACCAGTCAGGAGCTACGACTTGTGTATGAGGGTTTGCCAGAGAAACAGACCAATATACAAAAGATTTTAAAGAATTGATTCATGTGATTGTGGGGACTGGCAAGTCTGAGATTTATAGAGCAATTTCCATAGGCCAGAAATCCAGGTAAAAGTTGACATTTCAGCTTGTGACTGAAATCTGTAAGGCAAGTAGGCTAAAAACTCAGGCAGGGTTTTATTTTATTTTTTTAATGTTTATTTATTTTTGAGAGAGAGAGAGAAAACAGGGGTGAGGCAGACAGAGCGAGACACAGAATCTGAAGCAGGTTTCACGCTCTGAGCTTTCAGCACAGAGCCCAACGTGGGGTCAGAATCATGGACTGTGAGATCGTGAGCTGAGCCGAAGTTAGATGCTTAACCAACTTAGCCACCCATGTGCCCCACAGGCAGGGTTTCTATGCTGTTGCCTTCAGACCAGATTCCTTCTTCATGAAACCCCCTCCTTTGTTCTTAAGGTCTTTAACTGATTGGATGAGGCCCACATTATGGAGTGCTTTACTCAAAGTCAACTGATTTAAATGTAAATCACATCTAAATATACTTTCATAGCAACAGCTAAACCTACGTTTGATCAAACAACTGAGCACCATAGCCTAGCCAAGTTGTCATACAAAATTAATCATTGCAGTTACCATTTTCATTAGTCTTGTGTATTCATTTCATTGTGAATCGTTACTTAGGATTTGCAGATGGTGTGATTCATTCTTTCTCTTCCTCCTTCCTACTAAGGCAGAAAATAAAGTAAATATAACACTAGAAAATACAAAATGAAATTATAGCCATGTAATATTTTCACAGGTTGTTATCTGTAGTTTGAAGCTAGTCTGGTTATTAAAAGGTCACTTCTTTGAATGAAAAACAACAAAAAAGAAGCCATCATGATACATGTTCACAGTTACTTTCCTCTGCCATCTTGCTGGCTCAGCAGCACTGACCCTTAGTATCTGTGATTTCTGCATAAAGACCATGCTGGGATGGGTATGATCAGTTTATAGACACCTAACAGGCCTCTGCCCTTAAAATGATTCTTTTCTATAAGAGCTCTTAATGGAATGTATGTAACTCCTTAAAGGCTCAGAAGAGCACTCACAACATGAGAAATGCCATAGCTTTGTGGACAGTCTTTGCAAACCTAGATGTGAGGCTCCTTCTGGAACATCATTCTAAGAGGCATATGTTGTTCTCTAGAAATGAGTTTTTCAACTGGGGGGCAGACTATGTTTATTAAATGATTTTATTAAGTTTATTTCAGTAAAAATTAAATTATTTGAGTATAATTATTAAGTGTATGAACTATAAAGTCTTCCATCTTCTCTTTGGAGGTGTGTATTTTCTTCACGCCTCCCAGCTGTGATCCCTTACTCAACCTTGACCTTCCTGGTTGCGTCCCTGTCCCAAACTGCTGGCCTCCATCCCATATTTAATGTTCTGTATCCGATTTCTGCACAGCTTTGCTAAAAAAGCAACAAAATTAATATGTGGCAATAGGTTATAGAGTAGTCAGGATGGTCTGATGCACCTTATATTTAAAGGAATATGTAAGCATTTTAACATGCTATCTTTGTAAAGAAAAGGCTTTAACCACTGATGTGAAATTAATGGGAGGAATTTGGATTTTCAGAGAAATCTTGACAGTGGGTCGTGGGGTTTTGTTGTTTTATTTGTGACACTCTTCAAACTACACTATGGATATATAAATAATTTCAAACTACACTATGGAGATATTATAACTCTTTAAAAATAAATGTAAATTGAAATAACCATAAATTTCAATTTCTTTAAGATTCAGCCCCACCTTGATGAGATTCGAGTGTCACATAGTAGAGTTTCTTATGTAAAACAACACTTCCTAGAAAGCCAAATTCCAGCCTTCCTCTGAACTGTCCTCCTGTACCGAGAGATTGATATGTGCAGCGTGGACAAGCTGCCCAGAAAATAAAAATAAAGTCTAGGCAGGTAGAGAGACTGTCTCACCAAGAGCCAGGTCATTGCTGGAAAATGGAGAAGAGAATTCCAATGAGTGAACAGAACTCAGAAGAAAAAAGCTGATATCACATGCTGGAGTTTGTGGTTAGGGACCAGCAATCTGTGGAGATGGGTCCCTGATCAGTGAGAGCAGTCCTGAGCAATTTTTCCCCCTAAAAAATGTCAACCTCTGTTCATTATAGGTCACCACTCTGTGTCCTGTGTGAGGCCCAGTGAAGGTAGACAGCCTTCAGTGGACTCACCTCTATTTCATTCACTCTTCCTTCTTCATATTCACTTTTTCGATCTATTCTTCTAAGCCCCTCTCCTGTAAAGGGTCAGTCAGAAGAGACAAAGTACCCATCCAACTATGCCACCCATGGAAAGCCACCGAAGCTGGCCTTTGTTTTGATGTTGAGGTTGAGACCCAAATTATGCTATTACATTTTAGTAGTCACGTATATATTGTGAATTTTTGAATGCTGATTTTCCTGAATTCAAAGATATTTCATGAATAGGTAAAATGAGAATAGTTTCAAAGCTTTTTCAGACTGCTATAAATAAGTTCTATATTATTTTATTTGATCCTTATACCCCTGTGAATTAGATGTGGCCAGTAGTTTGATCCAAAAAGACATAAAATCTTAAATCTCTTGCTTAAAATTGTATGCATAGTAAATAGAAAATTTGTGAGGAGAGTTTAGGTTTTTCAAGTCCAATCTTTTTCCTTTCATCGTATCTCATTCAGCTTTAAGGATTTCTCAAAGAGATTTAGTTACCCTTTAAGATAATTCATGGAATTATATGCTAATTATTCAGATTAAAGAAACAAATAGAAAAACACTTTCTGAGAAACTTAGT
The DNA here is from genome assembly GCF_008692635.1 of Crocuta crocuta. Taxonomy (NCBI): domain Eukaryota; kingdom Metazoa; phylum Chordata; class Mammalia; order Carnivora; family Hyaenidae; genus Crocuta; species Crocuta crocuta. The sequence goes on from NW_027527775.1 coordinate 4,791,573, forward strand.
AGGAAGAATCTGGTCATCTCTCATTTTATGACAATTCATTTTATCACATTGCTGCTCTAGGTACTTAAAAATTATGAAACATACACATTAATACTAAAGACTGTAAATTAAGGAAAGAACTTTGCTTAAGTGAATGATTATTACTTTAAAACTCAAGATTTTTTGAAAAAAAAAAATTGTTTTTCCTTCCCTTGAAAAATGAGAAAGCATTTATAGGAAGTCAGAATCTTCTTAGGTATTTCCTAGGATGAAAGGTACTTAACAGTTATTGCACATTTACAATGTACATATTATCTTAACTCCACTGAGAGATGCATTGTTATCCCTCCATTTTCTTAAGCATTGTGGTAACGACAGGGGATCCTTGGCTGAGTAGCAGATCGAGGATGAAAACCTAGGTGATTTAACAGCAAATCTTCCGCTATACTCTACTGGACTGGTCTCTAAAACCATAAGGAATGAAAAGGCTAGCACATTTGTTCAGCCAGAAGACTATGCCATGTTTGCCTTTCCAAGGAGTTAAAAGAAGTTAACTATAAAGCTTGTAAAATATTAAATCTAAATATCACACTGAGCCTTGAATTACTCTTTAAGTAACATCCCTGTGCTGTAAAATCCATTTGCAGTAGATTTTCATATGCAAGCTAAAGGATTTCAGAGTCTTTCTGGAAAGCCCATGGGCCCTATGCAATTTGTACGCCTTACATTCTTTCCTCTGAGTGCTTAGAAATTCATTGTTAGAGGGGTTTAGTCTATTACCTTAAACTCAAGTCTCAGTCAATTACTACCTGCTCATTTTCATTTTGTGTGTATAAATGTCTTACTGTTACCAAAAAAAATATCCATGACGGTGTTCAGACTGAAAGTGTCAGGTGCATATTATCAGTGGCAGAATAATGAAATAAAACATGTTGATACAGGGAGATTTTCCAGTTGTGCTTGTATAGGAAAGCCTTCAGAGATGATGACCTTTAAAACTGAGTTCATGATAATATGCAAATGGATCTAGAGTTTATCATTTTCTGAATGCAATTATTTACGTACTGCAGTACTCTCAAGTTGTAATTTTGGTGATCAGAGAAATACTTTGCAGCTTGTTGAGAACAGCTAATACCATCATCAAAATTTCAGGTGTCTTTCTTTTGGTTAGTGTAGAAATGGCATGGAGCAGAGGAAAAAAAATAATGCGCTGTTCACACTGGAAAAATTTTTATTGAACAGTGACGATTTTGCTTTGTGGGGAGTGCCAGAGTCTTCTCTAAGTTCACATATTTCTGAGCTTAGCTGCTATATCTTCCATCTCTTCTGGAGGTATGTGTCTGTGTGTGCATCCGTGCCTAGGCCTAACGAACATATAAAATGAAACACATATGCATACGTATTTATGGCTTATGAAGAATAGAACGTAGGTTTTAAAGTAGATGAGAAGTAAGAAGAGTGGCAGATTTCAAGATGTATGTGCTGTGTTTAATATTGTGATAAGTGATCTGGGAACGGATGTGGGAAATGCATTCTTTGGCTTTGTAGATGATATTGAGCTCTTCAGGTTAATGATATGCCAAGATGACCAAAAAAATGACAGATGTTAGAGAGGATCAAGGGTATGAAATAAATTAATATATGAATTCCACAGTGAGCAAAAGTAAGGCAGTACATTTAGGAGACAATGATCAGAACAGTACTAATAGGATGAGAAAAAGTGAAATTAACAATGAACTCACAAAGGGGAGAAACCCCTTTAGGTTACTATTCCCAAGCATATTGGGCCAATTATACTGCTGGATGGGCTTATTCAGAAAGAACTTTAGAAAAACTGTGAAGGTAAATTCTACCCCAATATAAAATCTTGAGATATACACACATGGCAAATACTAACATTTTTAAAAATTTTATTAGTTATTTATTTATTTTATTTATTTCTAAGAGAGAGACAGCGTGAGCAGGGGAGGGTCAGAGAAAGAGGGAGACACAGCATCTGAAACAGGCTCTAGGCCCTGAGCTAGCTGTCAGCACAGAGCCCGACGTGGGGCTCGAACCCACAAACTATGAGATGATGACTTGAGCCGAAGCTGGACGCTTAACCGCCTGAGCCACCCAGGCNCAGAGAAAGAGGGAGACACAGCATCTGAAACAGGCTCTAGGCCCTGAGCTAGCTGTCAGCACAGAGCCCGACGTGGGGCTCGAACCCACAAACTATGAGATGATGACTTGAGCCGAAGCTGGACGCTTAACCGCCTGAGCCACCCAGGCGCCCCAGAAAATACTAACATTTATATGAATTTCTGGAATATTCATAATGCTCTTGAAAATAATAAGCAATTCTAGACTTTGAACAGTATGCTTTCAATTTTCTGCACTGTTCTAAATTGTGGGATAAAATCTATGCAGCTGCGTTTAGGTACCCAGCGTATGGACTTTGATCATCAGATGAATAAACAACATTTTGGAATATTGAGTAATGGTGCTGCCTATCAGCCAGTGCTTCAATTTCAGCAGTAAGTAATCCCCTTTTGTCCAGTAAGATTAATTTCTTCAATATTAGATTTCATTGCATTTCATTCTTCTTGCATAAAAATGAATACAAAGCAGGAAAAGTAAAAGTGCTGAGACTAGTATCAGAGCCTGTAAACCTGATACTATAGAGAAAAATTGGACCCAAAGAATTCAACAAATATTTAAATTCACTCTGGTTTGTTGGGTTTAGTTCAGGTGACCATGTGTGCAGTGATGAAGGGATATTTAAAAAAATATATTAAATTAGGGGAATATCTTAAATAGTAGATCTTGGAAAATCTTAGCTAAAGAGGGTCTTTTTTATAAAATTATTGTTTTCAAGTTTTTACTATTAGACTTTCAATATTCTTTTCAAGAACACTTGAATGTAAAACAAGTATGGGAGCAAGAAGATCATAGGTATAGAACTGACCCTACAAGTTACTAGCTATGTGAGTTTTGAAATTCATTAACTTTTCTGAGCATCAATATTCTCATTTGTAATTTGAGGATAAAAAGGACTCTGCTGTAATTGTGAACGGTAGCAAATCAAGACAACAAATGCAAAACACTTAGCACAGTCCGTGGTACTGTTGAGCACTCAATAAATTGTGGTAGTTATTAAAGGTTCTAGCCCTCAAACCTAAGTTGTCACCATAGTGCCAGAGAATGGACAGACCTGGAGGTAGATATTTAATTGCAAACTGCTGAGCAGGGTGATCACCCTAAAGATATGGGACGGGAACCTGAGAATGGGATTGGAACCCAAGAATAAATGTTACAGTGATCCTAAGTGGGTTAGTCACCACATAATGGGACATTAGAAGGACAGGTTATGTCTCTACTCTTTATTGCCTTTAGGATGAAATATAACATCTCTTACAAGGATTTCAAAGTTTACATTGATTTGATGCCTGTTCATATCATCATTTGCATCTCTTACGATAATGCTTTTATACTTTATGACCCAGAGACTTAAACTACTTTTGGTCACCAAGTTATGCCCTGCCTTCTATGCATGGTACTTGCTATGCTTAGAAAATGAATTTTTTTCAGGGCAGTTGGCTATTCTCACTCAAATGTCTTGTTTTGGATCAATGCTCTTCTCCTCATCTGCATTTCCATTAGATAAGTCTCTAACGTGCTTTTATATAGCATGGTGTAGGAGGCACAGTGATGCTTTTCAAACTGCAGCGCTTATTTGTATCTTTCACTAGACTGTGAGTTCTGTGATGATGTCTTAGATTTATCTTCTTTACTTGTACAGTACATAGCCTAGAATAGGAGACCAATAAATATTTATGGATGAAAGAAGGGATGTGATGAATGAATTTTGAGGTAGATGGTAAGTATAAGTATAATCACAGAAACTCATATGAAATTGTTTTATCAAGTCAGAAAACTAAAATGTGGTACAAAGTGAGCATAAAATATTTCAAGAGAAGTCTAAGTCAAGTCAGTGGATTATAATCAAAGGTACTTACATAAGCATTGCCAAGGCACTAGTGAATAGGATTAAAAGAGTTTATTCTCAGACATTTACACCTACTACTCACTGGATGACATTTGTAAAGTCACTCAACTTATTTTGGGTGTAGTAAGTTGTCTATAGAATAAGGATAATAAGATTTGTATACTTAAATGCAAGAGGCTGAGTAATTCCTTGAGGTCTCTTCCAGCTGTAAGACACAAGATTCTTCAGATCAACTGTAAAATTTGTAATTCAAAATTTTCAGTATGCATATTTAAAAAGAATCACTGTGAGAACTTAGTGTGTGCACATATGTGTATACATAGAAACATGGTGTCTGAAATGAAGTAAGATCACATATAGAAATAAATGACTGAAAATTATACAAAGTTAGAAATTTTCAACAGACATAATCATTTTGGTTTAAACGCTATGGATATTAACATACAATCTACATATACATTTTTAAAAGATACAAACTATTATATATAACACCACATATTCAGATATAGTTCATGGTTATTTCAGTTTCAGAAGGATTTTCATCTCCCTAGTTATTGATTATTCATATCATATAAAAACCTCAATGAATACAGATGATTTGTATAAAGATATTACTTTTGAGAAAGATTGTATTTGCTTGTCAGTTCAGGCCATTTTTCATATACAGAGAAATCTTCTTGCTTTCCAACTATATATTCCTCCATGATAATGTATTGGGCTTGGTGTCAAAAATTTTCTGTGAATAAAAATCTCATAGTGAGAGACTGGGTGGCAGAATTTGAGTTATGGAATGAAAATAAGTTGGTCTAAAAGCCTACTGATGCACATTCTCAAAAGAAAGAGAAAAGTAATATATTCAATGTACAGAGATTATTTAAAAATGGAAGAAGTAGAAGTAATTGAATAATTTGGTAGAATATTTTGACATGAACAAATGCCAGAAGGTACAAAATATCTAAAAGTTGATTATGAAAAGTTTGAAAGTAGTAAAGGGAAAGAAATTCGGAAAAATCCACTATAGAACTCGGGGAGTATCTTATCTTTATAGATATAAAAATTATGTTTAAACTATCAGAACCATTGCCATAATACCCCCACAGAATGGAAGTAAAAGCCTAAAAACAACCCCAACATGACCAAAGAATGAAAAACCAAGATAGATTTTCTACGTTTGCCAGTACAAATACTAGAACAAAGTTCCTAGCAGTAATTGAGTTAAGATAGGAAGAGGAGAACATAAAAGTATGAAACAAGGATCCAATCATTCAAAAATACATTTATGCACTTCAAATTAAGATCCTACCATGTGCTCCGCACATGCTCTTAAGTCCTGGGCTTACAGAAATAGGCACTTGGTGACCTTAAGGATTACATAGCTTGTTGAGAGAATTGGATCAGTCACTCAGCAATTATAATAGCATGTGATAAGTGGTGCTGTAGAAGCAGCCGCATAAGCACAGAGTCCTAACAAGGCCTCCTTGGGCAGGAAAAAGAAGTCTTACCAGGAACGAATGTTTAAATGTTGCCTTGAAAATAAGGGAAGAATACCAACGTGTGTGTGTGTGTGTGTGTGTGTGTGTGTGTGTGTAAAGGAAGAGGTGGAAGAACATGGAATTTGAAATAGAGGCCAGAGCAAGTAACAAGGCACAGAGGAATAGGCAGCACTTGGAGCAAGCAGTTCTTTATGTTTGGAAAATATATGAGTGTGGGAGGGCAAGAATGCAGACCAAGGGAAGATCAGGTCCAGATTTTTTTTTAAAACTTTTTAAAATGTTTTATTTATTTCTGAGAGGGAGAGAGAGAGAGAGACAGCATGAGCAAGGGAGGGTCAGAGAGAGAGGGAGACACAGAATCTGAAGCAGTCTCCAGGCTCTGAGCTGGCTGTCAGCACAGAGCCCAATGGGGAGTTAGAACCCACGAACCCTGAGATCATGGCCTGAACCGAAGTCGGATGCTTAACCGACTGAGCCGTCCAGGCGCCCCAGGTCAGGTCCAGATTTTGAAGGGCTGACATCTGATTTGTGCATTTGGAAATCTTCTTTAATGATATCCTGTGAATTAATTTAGGAAAATTAAGCCTGAAGATACAGAGAGAATGAAATCCTTTGAAATAGTATAGAGAAAATATGAGACTAGTGTAAATAGACACTGAAGTTGAGCAGACATAATGATGAAAATGAGCAAAAAAGAGTCTACAGGGCATGAATAGACAATACATATGCAGGAAAGGAGCAGGAAAAAAATGAGAACAGCTTAGTGTTTGGGTTAAGTATCAGAAAATGGTGATGTCATTTATAGAGATATTGGATGATTGAAGCCTAAGGGCGTTAAGTGATGATTCTCCTTCAGATATTTGTGGTTTGGGGCTTCTCAGCCATACAAATCGCTATTGGGGCATTTGAATTCATGAGTTTAAAGCACAGAAGTGTACAGTGGGTGATGCCATGGCCGAAAATGAAATTACACTTGAGTAAAATAAGGAAAGAAAATAATTTTGAGTGAACAGTTTTGGAGAACGCTGAAATTTGGAAAGTAGGTAAGAGAAAACAAAGGACAGAAACTCAAAGGGGTGTCATAAATTGTAGAAAATTTGAGTCACAGTTGAAAGCCTGAGTCTTTATATGAGGACCAGAATAAAATATTAGAATAATGGAAAATAAAATAATTTCAGGGAATCAATTATTTTTTTAATATGTAAAGAAGTACAAACTTGGAATCAAGGCAACCCTCAACTCTTAAGTCTTAGGCATGAAATGAAAGAAGTAAGATGAAGCCGTGAAAATTCTTCTTAGAGAGAAATTACAGGAAGTTAAATTTAAATAACACTAATGACTCAATTTCCAGTAGAAATGTCCCATGACCTCACTTAAGTCTTGTTCTGGATGTCTTTCAAATTATGACAGCAATAACCAGTCATGCATCCTGGTTTGCTGGGCTACTGTGAATCACTATGTGTATAAAAATAATTTAAATCATTGGAAAAGCAATATTCAAAGTCACTTCAGAATAATGAAGACAGTAGAGCTATGGCAAAAGTTGAACTTCATTAAAGGGAGCTGCACTTTAAAAGAGATTCTAAAAGATCATTGATGGTCATGAAGACATAAACTGGGCTACTTTTTCCTGGTGATAAACTTAAATTATAGCCAAATGATTTGTCAGTAGAGTTTCTGAATTATTTTGTCAAACTTAATATTGTAGCTTTCTAATGTAACTTTTTCTACATGTAAGAAATTATTTTGTAGGCTACCTTTGTCAAAGCTATGCAAAATTATCCCCATAGAGGAGGGACAATATAAGCACTCAAATAACTGATTGCATTCCTGAATGGGAACTAGTATTGCTTATTAAAAGTGCCCATGTTAGCTGGCACATCATGATTTTGTTTGTTTACATCTTATAGTAATTTTAACTGGACTCTGTTTTTCTCTTAGGAAGTTCCAAAGAGAAAGAATTTTGATACAGGGAAGTCATACACAGTACAATGGAACTACATCAATATTGGGCCAGAGGAAAGTGTACTTGTCATTTATTCTCTAAAGAAAGGCTTTTCTAGACAAACCCAAGAGATGTATGAGACATGGGAAAGAGATTAAATGCCTTCAAATCATCCCCGAGTACATTTAAAATGGCATGCTAAACAATTTATATTCTTCTAGCATGTTCCTTGAGGGCTCCTACCTGGCAGTACTGTGTTAACCTAGGTCTGTTTATTGAGTACTCTTGAAAAAAATTAAACCTGCATGTCTTTGCATGTATTCCCTAGTTCTATATCTTTACTGACTCACATGGGTTAAATCAATTAATTATATGGAGTGATATTTTACTATATGGATCTGTAAAAATAATTTTAAATAGCCCCCAGAATATGAATGGTATCAAGTTGCAGTATTTCTTCATAAAATAAGTAATATATTTTAAAATTTGTCTCTCATTGGAGATACACCAGACTATCTCCTATTTATCTTCTCCTTTCCCAGATATTGAACTCTAGACAAAATGTGGAAAATGACTATCTAATGGATTGGAGGGCCACCAAAAAACCAGGCAGATACTGGATAAGAGTCGACTTTTGGAGGAAGGGAAGAGCTTTGAAATAGAGTAAAATTTCCATGTTAATGACTTTTAGTCTCAGCACCTTGTGAGACTAAAAGGTGGCTAAATTTGGATAAAATATTTCACCTTTGCTGGCTTGAAGAGCTAGAGAACAGTCTTTTGGTCAATCACAGCCACTAGAAATGGGTAAGGAGAGTCTCAGAAAAGAAAGATTCATAGAGGAGAGGGACCCTAGATTCTATATATAAACTCTATCCAAGTCTCTGGCTGGTCCCTGAACCTCACATGCATGGTGAAGAATCTAAGTAATTCAGCTAAGGCCGATATTTGAACCCCTACCATCACTGTGCAGACAGATTTTTCAGTTTGACTTTATTTATAGTAAGTGCCTGCTAAAATAACACCAGCTAAAACAGTACAGCATTCTTCAGAAGAATAGAAGAACCTAGAATCTTGGGGCGTTGACTTGGGTTATGATCCCAGGGTCCTGGGATCGATCCCCACTCAGGCTCTGCACTGACTGTGGAGCCTGCCTAAGATTCTCTCCCCCCTCTCTTTCTATGCATCTCCCCCGCCCTTCTCTCTCTCTCCCTCTGCTCCTCTCCCCTTGGCTTGCACTCGCTCTCCCTCTCCAAACAGACAGACAGACAAACACACACCCAGAATCTTAACATAACATGGGTCCCAAAGTCAAGGATACAAGGCAGCTCTTTGCCACAGAGGGACATTACCTCATTGCTCAAGGTTGCTGGTTGCAAAGGTGGTCCCAAGAATAACCCAGGGAAAGAGAGTGAGGGCCTTAATTTGTTGGCATACCTTGTAAGAACTCTAGTTCAGGAACTCTCAGAGCCCCAGGGCATGTGGCTTCCTCCAACACCCAGTTTTCTATTCCCTTGTGTCCAACTCATCTGAGGGTAAAGAAGATAGTTCCTAGACTAAAAAATAGGAAGACTTTAGAGAGAACTGAGAACATTAGATAAGAGACCTTGGGCCCAATGAGAGGGAGGGAAATCTTACTAACTATTTATAATATGCTAATTGGTTTACCATATAATATTTTCCTAATCACCTGCTCTTACTAGTGATTTTGCACGTTCAAAGAATCAATATAAACAAAGATAAACACCTAAACATATTTCTAAAAAACGTCATTAATTTAGGAAATTACATTTTAAATATTTGAGACCTAATTATATATTTTTCAGTTGGGATGATTTCTGGCATCCATAACTTGAAAATATCGGTGATTATTTTCTAAATTTAAGCTTCTTCCAAGTTCTAATGCATTTTGAAGCAAAGCTCTCTATGTGGCTATACATTTTATGAAGGATGGGAAAGAAGGTATCTCTTCATAATTGCCGTCAATAATTGTTTTGTTTTAAAAACATAGAATAATATAATAATTGGTAATTGTTTTGCTTTGAGAACATATTCACTAAAAAAATACATTAATTTTAACATATACAGCGACTCCATTAGTAAGCGTCAACATGCGTCACTTGGGTTCATCTGCTCTATGAGAGATAAGGTGCACTGTATCGACTGTGAGGGTTATTTATGCAAGTTATAGAAGAAACCGACAGCTTCTATTTTTGTTAGCTCAGAATAATTGTCATCACTTAAGTAAGGGTATGCAAATATTTATTCTTATTTTGTAATTTTTAATCAAGAATTCTGCGTTAAAGAACTATAATTATAGATTGGTGTGTGTGTGTGTGTGCAAAAACACTTTACCATCGTGCTTTGGATAGGAAATATAATAACTTCAGGTATTTTGATTTGGCCTATAATGTTTCCGGAATTAGAAGAAACCAATATTGTAGGAGTTAGAAAACATTAAAAAATGTGACTCAGAGACATTTTTAATAAGCCTTTAGTTAAAAAAAATGTCTTGAACTAATAAATTTCTTCCAAAAACATCTGTTTTAAATTATCTGTAATTCCCCCTTTCCACTTTCAGATACAATTTTCTGTTGTCTGCATACAGTGAGCATAGACATCTTGTGTGTGGACACACTATGAATGGCTTAACTCTCTTGAGTTGCAATAGGGAAAACAAAAAATGTAGCACATCTTGTAATCTGCATGGTGGACAGATTCCTTTAATAGAAGATACAAGATCCTGGAAACATAACCCCAAATAAGATACGTTGAAGAGGAGTCCTGTGATCACTGATGTGCCACAGGCTCCATCAACAGTTTAGACTGAAGTAGACAGATGGAAATATCTAGGAGGAAGATCTCTAGGAGAAAACCAAAGAGAATAGTTTGATATATTTGACCAGTTAGGTATTTGACAAATCTCCTGAAATTTTAGCAAAATTAGCATTAGGAACATGGATAATTAAGAAAAAAATAACATTGGTTATTGTACAGATATATATACTTCTCGTCCTCCCTCCGAAGGGAAGTGTATTATATTTAGCTTGCTTTAACCAATAGAGTATGGGGAAACATACCACATCAAAGCAGAAACCTTAAATGAAATAAGTAGTTCAGCTCAATTTCCTTTTTTTTTTTTTAACCTCAGGAATATGGCCAGTCTCATATTAGGCCTTCCCTTTCAACATAGACCGCAGTATGAAAAAGGTATGCAGAACATTCTTGAAACCAACTGATCACCTCCCTGTAATGTAACTGAGAAATAAATGTGATAGGCCAGTGAAGTGATGACATTATTTGTTATGCAGGGGGCGGTGGGCCAAATTGTGTTACCTTCCATTCATATGTTGGAGCTCTACATGGAATGGTGTTTGGAGATAAGGTCTTCAAATACGTGATTATGTTAAAATGAGACAATTAGGATGACATCCCTGACTGAGTATTGACTGGGGTCTTTTCACGAAGAGGAAGAGGCCCTAGGGACAGGTACACAGAGCTAAGGCCCTGTGAAGACACAGCCACGTGCAAGCCACGGAGAGACCTCAGAAGAAATCGGACCATGCTAGCTCCTTGATGTTGGAATTTCAGCATCTCACTGTGAGAAAATAGATTCTGTTTAAGCCTCCCCATCTGTGGCATTTTGCTGTGGCTCCCTGAGCAAGCTAGTGCACAGTAAAACCTAGCAAAACCCGAAAGGGTTAAGAGGAAATATAGTCATAGTGCCTAGAGTGGCTAACATTGAAAACATTTATGTGGCCATAGTAATGAAACACTGACAGAAAAACAAAATAAAACCAAGAAAAAAGTATGTTTCCAGCAAAATAAAAAATGTGTTCCAAGTACTTTGGGAACATGATAGAAAGGAAATGAGAGCTTAATTCTCATCACTGTAAAAGGATGTTAGGAGCAGTTTTAGAAGGGTGCCTGGGTGGTTCCGTCACTTGAATGTCAAACACTTGATTTCAGCTGAGGTCATGATGCCAAGGTTGAGGGACTGAGCCCCGCTTCTGGCTCTGCGCTAAGTGCTGATGTGAAGACTGCTTGGGATTCTCTCCCTCCCTCTTCCTCTGCCCCTCCTCCTCCCCTGGGAGCACATGTACGTTCTCCCTCTCATAAATAAATAAATAAATAAATAAATAAATAAATAAATAAATAAATGTATTTTAAAAAAGAGCCTTTATAGAGATGATGCTTACACATGTTAAATGAAAAAAAACAAACATTTAATCATATGTCTGTATTTGTATACATGTGTGTGTATGTCCTGCTCACTAGCTAGCAACTTGGTTCTTTGGCCCAGTTGTTAGGTAGTTGTTCAAAAATCACAATTGATATACAAGTATAATTAGAAAACTTTGGTGCATTCATTTAATCATATTTGTGTGTGTGTGTGTGTGTGTGTGTGTGTGTGTCCTACTAACTCACTTGCAACTTGATTCTTCTGTCCGACTTTTAGCTAATTCTGCAGATATATAATTAGAGTGATTTAGTGTATATTTATATGCATATCAAGCCTCACACAATCCTTCAAGCTAGGTATTATGATCTCCATTGTGTCCAGAATGAAATATTAAGTGGCTTGCCTAAAATGAAGACTTGATAAAATGAAAACAACTATTTTCTAAGTAATGGCTTTTGTTCACTTAGAACATACTAGTTGTTAGAGCAAAATAAAGGTTTATTATAAATAATAAAGCAAATTATTAACTCACCAAAGTAAAAGCTGTAGTTATTATTATTATTATTTTTAGTATATATACCAGAAAACTGAAACTTGCTTAAGGTGACTTAGAGGAAGGAGAGGAATGTAGGAGAGGAAGAGACAGAGCGAGGGAAAGTCAAAACCTGTGTCCTCTCCTATTAGCTCATGCTGTCAGCTTCAATGCCAAAGTAGAGTCAACAGATAGAATTAAGTTCTAGAGTTCTAGATGTTCGTTCAGGTCGTTGTCTTGGTGGAAAAGAAAAGTAAATGTTCAGTGATGTTTTTTGGAAACGAAGAGGCATGATAGCTTTTATAAGCAAGATTCATCTGGCAAACTTAAAATAGATGTAAGCCTGCTAAAGCATCCAAATAGAAAATTATAAAGCTCATAACTAAGGTGCTAGTGGTTTAGCCATGACTTTTTGTACATCTAATATGTGTGAATGCTATGTTAAAAATCCTGGGATGGGGTGCCTGGGTGGCTCAGTCAGTTAAGTGTCTGATCTCACAGTTCATGATCTCACAGTTCGAGAGTTTGAGCCCCACATCAGGCTCTGTGCTGACAGCGGAGCCTGGACCTGCTTCAATTTCTGTCTCACTCTCTCTAACCCTCCCCCACTCATGTGTGCTCTCTCTCTCTCAAAAATAAATAAACATGAAAACTTTTTTTAAAAAATCCTGGGCTAGAAGGGACTGGAATGTTTGTGTGTCTGTCTCCCAGCAGATATACAGGGCCTTCAATAGCCTTCCCGGTGGGTGGGTAGCTATGATGCTGGAAAAGTGACCCACGGGGAGTTCTTGGCTGAATTTTGTTTACATGTCCAGATGTTTATATGCATTTACTTTCCTATCAGGCACTGCCAGACTTTTCCAGTGAGTAATTTATAAAGTTTTCAATTTATTTGATATCCATGTCTTTCCATTCCCTAATGGGCTCACCTCCATGATCTACTGCCACGATCAAATGCTAGGTCTTACCATCCCTGAGAACTGTACCATATCTGTATCAGTTAGAAACCTTAAGCAGAAGAGGAATTTATCAGAGAATATTTAGTGGCACACAAAATCTTTACAAAGGTCCAAGAACCAAGACTAGAGGCTTTGCAATCCGGAACAAGGCCCAGATTATCACCTAAGGACTGCTCGCACAGGAACCTAGCTGCTCCCATGCCAGCAGGCTCTGCTGACATAGGTACAGGATGGCATCACTGCTACCAATACCTACAGGAGCTGAGCAAGTATGTTTCCTTCTTTCCTCAATGGATATTTTGAGGGTACATGCTTCTCCTAGCCACCAGCTAAATCAAACTCTGCCAGAAAGTCTGAGAGGTAGATCCTAGATCACAGTGCTCCAAGGAGTCTGGGAAAGTGAATTTTAACTTCTAACTGGGGGGGAGCATGGATTCCTGAGATGGGGAGCCTCAGATAAAGGAGGGATGAGCAGTGTTTTTGAGCAGCTCTACCAGTCATAGAGAGAGAGATCTGGAAAGAGCAGGAGGTGAGGAGAGGGGTCAGTATTCCTAAAATCTCTGAAATATCCATTCCAGCGTTTCAAGCATTTCACTGTCCCACAACCAGATTTCCTTCCTCTTTCTTTAAATGCTAGTATCCCAGGGGTGCCTGGGTGGCTCAGTCATTTAAGAATCCAACTCTTGATTTTAGCTCAGGTCATGATCTCCGGGTTCGTGAGATGGAGTCCTGTGCCAGGCTCTGGGCTGACAGTGTGAAGCCTGCTTGGGATTCTCTTTCCTTCTTTCTCTGCCCCTCCCCTGCTTATGCGTGTGCATGCACTCTGTATCTCCCAAAATAAATAAATAAATAAATAAATAAATAAATAAATAAATAAATAAAATTAATAAGCTTAAAAGAGAAGCTCTAGTATCCTCTTTCTGAAAGTTATACGAGCACATAGGTACCCCAACCTGTTGACTCTACTATTCACTCTCCTTTAAACATTCTTCCTTCTTCATTATCCATTTTGTTTATTCATTCATTCATTCATTGATTTATTCATTCATTTGTTTAATGATTCCATTCCTCTCTTTGCTGTCTTCCTTATGACTCCCACAGGCTGTGCTGCATGGGGCAAGAGCTGGGTCCTGGAAGGAGCTTCTGCCACCCTGCTACACGGCAGTTTTCAGATGTGCGGCCCAAGCCTTTGCCATTTGAGGATTGTGGCAAATGACTCCTCATTATAACCACGTCCTTGCAAACATGCTTCATTCCTGTGTTGGTGCTGCCCTCCTTGCCCTCTGTTCTACTCAGGAGGCAAAAGTCAAGTCACCGGTAAAGCTATCAGTTGTCCTCATAACTGATGCTGAGTACATGTACACAGCTTTAAAAAAATCACGCAACCCTACTGACTAATTTCCCTTTAATGACTAAAATCTCTAACAGGCATTGAACACTGCCTGGCATTCTATGCTGTCCTTTATTTTTTATTATTTTTTAAAGGTTTATTTATTTTTGAGAGAGACAGAGAGAAAGTGGGTACGGGCAGAGAGAGGGGGACAGAGAATCCAACGCAGGCTCCATGCTGACAGCAGAGAGCCTGATGTGGGGCTCGAACTCACGAAGTGAGAGATCATGACCCGAGATGAAGTCGGATGCTTAACTGACTGAGCCATCCAGGTGCCCTCTACATTACTCTTTATTAAGTTTGAATATACATTTGGCCCCGCACTCTTCTGGTTTTCTTCCTGCCTCAGCCCTGACTCTGTCTATTTCCTTCTCCTCCAATTCATGTCAAGTTCTCGAGATCCCGCAACGCAGATTTGAATCTCCCCAAGCCCTCTTCCATTTGGTAAATAGTACCTCAATTGTCTTTGTTGCTCAAGTGAAAATTCGGAATGAACCTTTCCGTTCTTTCTCTGCCCTCACATCCCATCTGTCATGAACTTATTCACTTCCCTTCATTTCCACCTGCTATCAGTCCGGTGCCGGCCACTGCTGTCTCAGTCTCTCTTGCAGGAGCATCCATGGTACTCCAGCTTCTAACCTCACCCCATCTTGCAATCCATTCTCTAAATACAACAACCAGAGTGCACTTCCCGCAGGGTAAAATTGTCCTGTCCTTCCTCTTGAACTTGACATGACGATCCTAACTCTCCAAGATGGTCTTAAAGCCCAACATGACCTATGGCCCCACTTCTTTCATGAACGATCATATTCCTTTTCCTTAAACAAAAACTCAGTATCTAAAATTATCTTGTTACTTGATTAGTGTTCGTGTGCAGTCTTGGTATCTTCCCACTAGAATGGGATAGAAGCATCTACTTTGACCATCCTTACTAATTTAATTACCTACTTCTTTTCCCTTGCTTTATTTTTATTTCCTTGCTTTACTTTTCTTCACAGCGCTGATGAGTCCTCAACAGTACATTGTTCGTGCACTTGCATGTTAAAATTTGTCTCGCCACACAAGAATGTGAGCTCAGGTGCCTCGTGGCCTCAGTTTCTCCACCATCTAGAACTGCTCCTGGAACAGATTAGGCTCTGAGATTCTGGAATGGGAAAAAGTTAAAGAGTAAATTAACTCCATGATAAGGAAGATAAAGGATGTGCCTTCATAACATTTTAGGCGTGAAAGGGACATTTGTAGTCGTTTAGTTGAACATGATTAGCTCTGAGTGAGAAAACTGGGGGGAGGGGGTGTGGAGGGAGTACAGCTAATTGTTGGAAGAATTGGAACTAATTACATAGCTGTCATCGAATTGACATTTCACCTTGCCACATTGTGTCCTTTGTAAGTAAATGAATTTCTTTTCTTGGCCTTCGTTTTGCTGCACGCCTTGGTCTGTGATCCCTTCAACGTTTTTGGTCTATTTTAGGTGCTTCAGAAATGTGTTTAATTAATATATGAATAAATAATACTGTGATAACGGATACTGATAAATTATATGACCTGGTAGCATTTGCCTTGCTTCATTTCTACTTGTCACGGTAGAATCTTTGATGATCTCTGATACTCCTGCTATTTCCTCTCTTTCGGTCACAGAACTGGGAAAAATGTTTGCGTGTCTCAAGGAAACATATTTTGAGTTCCTGGGGTCTAACGGGAGCACGGAGGAGGGAGTCTCTGAGTAGGAAGCTCTCACGTTCTTTCTGACAGCACTTTCCTGCAGCCCCTTTCTGCGCGGACTGAAGCCAGGATAGAATTCTTCAGGAAGGTTGCTGGCTGCACATGGGGTGAAGCCACCCTTTGAACATCTGCACTTCCCATCTGCTCTTCCCTGCCAGTGCTGTGCTCCGGGCTGGTGCCAACCGGCCCACGCGGTGCTAATCGGGGCGCGGGGGTGCCTAAGCGTGAGCCAGGTGAGGGCCCTGAGCGCCGCTCCAGCACGGGGCTGCTGGCAGTGTGACCTCCAGGCTGGAGCCTCGCAGGCACACCCAGGCGGGGGCCAGGGGCGGGGGCGGGGGGTGCGCAGCTGCAGGGTGCCGTGTGTGCCCCCTTCCTCTTACCCTTCAGCTTGCCTGTCACACACCTCGCTGTCAGAACGCTGAGCGGCAGCTTCGGAAGGTGAACTGGGTCCACGATGACTAACAGGTGCTGCGTTGCCGACAGGAACACAATTTCGCGACTTAAAAAAAAAAAAAGGAAATTCTGCTCCGTCCACGTTACAAGGAAGGTGGATTTAATGAAGTGGAGCGGTGTGAATATTGACATTTTAGCTCACATTGAACCTGTGTATATCCTGAGTTTTGCAAAATCTCCTTTAGCCAGTTTTGACTATGACAGAGAACTTTATTTACAAGAGGGGAAAAAACTGTTTAAATCAAGATACAATTACAGAGAAAGAACTGTGAGCATATCCTATCTGGGTTTAGACACTATTATTTTTAACGTTCAGCTTTTTCATGCACGGTAGGGAAAAGAAGCCTTAGAAACCCAGCACTGTTCATTCACTTATTCATCCATTTACCCATTAAGTAATGACTTTGCTGCTCATCTTATGATGAGTGTGGCGTTGGTCTGGATGCCAGAGTAGAGACCCTGTTTTCAAGTCACAGAAAATAAAATGGGAGGCACAACGAAAAAGAGGTGCTTGTTTTTTCCTAATTAACATAGACATAGAACAGGAAAATAATAGCACATTCTTCTCAAATCCGTTCACATTATCCTATGAGAGCTCTGTGCTCACAAATGAAAGCTCCAAAGGATGCTTAGATCCGAGGTTCTGGAAGCAAAGATTCCTTGAGATTATGTTATAAACAGCAATAATTGATCGAAGGTGGGGGTAAAGGGACAGGAGCCTGTTTCTCACAAACACACACACACACACACACACACACACACACACACACACACACACACACACACCATTCTGAACCAAGGGCTCCAGAAAGGAATTGAATTGTCCCAGGGACAAAGAACTACCCAGGTGCATTTTCTAAACAGGCTTGACAGTGAACAGTAGAAGGGCCTGTTATCACTAAATCTCTTTATCCAGTTTTACTTTCGGTATATTTCACTAAAGTTTACTATGTAGTTTAGTTACTAGGAAAACAAAGGAAGACAGGGAGTTAGGTGAAAAGGAGAGGTTCAGGGAGACAGGCCTTTCAGGAGGATGGAGCGATGACGGTGTGAAGGGGTATTTCCAAGGCACCGGGCTGGGTTTGGATGGAAATAGAGCTCAAGGACAGAGATCCTTTCTGCTCTGTAGCTTTATTGAGCATTGAGGTTGGATTGCGGAGCAAGCACTGCTTCCCAAGGTCTCCCTCATGACCCTCAATGGCTGGTAGTGGCAGCCAGCCACCCTACACTAATAACAAATCTCCATGGTCCAAGGAGCCTTGGGTAAAGGTGCTCCCAGGCCCTGATGCTCCAGTCTCCTAAGAGCCACGCATTGCCCGGAAGTGGATCACACTTCCATGTGACCGAGTAGTGCTGATGCTCACTTTGCCCTATTCCCAGAACTAGTTTCATGTTTCTTCTGCAATTCCTGGACAGCCCTGCGTTATCTGGTTGTACATTGTAACTGAAATCTTCTACTTCTGTGTATGTTCAAGGTCTACCGCACATATGAAAGGGTAGCCAGAATAGTAAAAACAGTAATACTCGTAACTAACATTGCATGAAAACTTATATGAGTCAGAGATTATTTTGACTCTGACATTCATATAAAGTATTATTAGAACATCTATTTTACGGATGTGGAAAGCAGAGGACAGAAATGCCAGGAATTTACCCAAGGTTGCACAGCAAATCATCAGTAGTGATTGAATGTAAGTGTGAGTTGTAGGGATGAGAACCCTATTATGAAGAGCCCTGAATATTCTTCCACAAGGGATGGACTTTATCCTGCAGATGTTGGGAAGCTACTCAGGGATTATAGGCAGAGGAGTGGCATGATCAGATGCAAACCAGGTTTGAAGCATTTGCAAAATTGAGTCTTACAAAATTAAAGTAATTTTGCAAAGGCTAGCTACCTAGGAAATGACAGAAATGCACATATCCAGGTATGAACACAGGTCCCACAGCTTAAACTGTTTTATCCTACAGCTTCTTTCCAGCTGCAGGCATGGAGGAAGGGGAGCCAATAGGCAGGTGGTCTTCCCAAGGAAGGGAAAGGTAGTATCTGTTATTGAAGCATTCCAGGAGTTAGCAATCTGGGCACTTTACTTGCACAGTGTGGCAGTGGGAACAGAAGGGACCCTGGCGGATAAGCTATCGTTAATCTCTGAGCTGCATGAGGCCTCAGAGGTGGAGGCCACTGCATATTTAAATGGAAACTGAGGACCATGTGAGTAAGACTGGGCCTGAGTGAACTGACCTGTATGAATCAACATGAGAAAAGAGTTATCAGAAATTAAAAGTTGGGTGACTGTTTTTTTTAAATATTTGGATTAATGTTGAGATGATT
>NW_027527775.1:4813585-4949962 GCF_008692635.1 Crocuta crocuta
CAAACACACACACACACACACACACACACACACACACACACACACACACACACACACACACCATTCTGAACCAAGGGCTCCAGAAAGGAATTGAATTGTCCCAGGGACAAAGAACTACCCAGGTGCATTTTCTAAACAGGCTTGACAGTGAACAGTAGAAGGGCCTGTTATCACTAAATCTCTTTATCCAGTTTTACTTTCGGTATATTTCACTAAAGTTTACTATGTAGTTTAGTTACTAGGAAAACAAAGGAAGACAGGGAGTTAGGTGAAAAGGAGAGGTTCAGGGAGACAGGCCTTTCAGGAGGATGGAGCGATGACGGTGTGAAGGGGTATTTCCAAGGCACCGGGCTGGGTTTGGATGGAAATAGAGCTCAAGGACAGAGATCCTTTCTGCTCTGTAGCTTTATTGAGCATTGAGGTTGGATTGCGGAGCAAGCACTGCTTCCCAAGGTCTCCCTCATGACCCTCAATGGCTGGTAGTGGCAGCCAGCCACCCTACACTAATAACAAATCTCCATGGTCCAAGGAGCCTTGGGTAAAGGTGCTCCCAGGCCCTGATGCTCCAGTCTCCTAAGAGCCACGCATTGCCCGGAAGTGGATCACACTTCCATGTGACCGAGTAGTGCTGATGCTCACTTTGCCCTATTCCCAGAACTAGTTTCATGTTTCTTCTGCAATTCCTGGACAGCCCTGCGTTATCTGGTTGTACATTGTAACTGAAATCTTCTACTTCTGTGTATGTTCAAGGTCTACCGCACATATGAAAGGGTAGCCAGAATAGTAAAAACAGTAATACTCGTAACTAACATTGCATGAAAACTTATATGAGTCAGAGATTATTTTGACTCTGACATTCATATAAAGTATTATTAGAACATCTATTTTACGGATGTGGAAAGCAGAGGACAGAAATGCCAGGAATTTACCCAAGGTTGCACAGCAAATCATCAGTAGTGATTGAATGTAAGTGTGAGTTGTAGGGATGAGAACCCTATTATGAAGAGCCCTGAATATTCTTCCACAAGGGATGGACTTTATCCTGCAGATGTTGGGAAGCTACTCAGGGATTATAGGCAGAGGAGTGGCATGATCAGATGCAAACCAGGTTTGAAGCATTTGCAAAATTGAGTCTTACAAAATTAAAGTAATTTTGCAAAGGCTAGCTACCTAGGAAATGACAGAAATGCACATATCCAGGTATGAACACAGGTCCCACAGCTTAAACTGTTTTATCCTACAGCTTCTTTCCAGCTGCAGGCATGGAGGAAGGGGAGCCAATAGGCAGGTGGTCTTCCCAAGGAAGGGAAAGGTAGTATCTGTTATTGAAGCATTCCAGGAGTTAGCAATCTGGGCACTTTACTTGCACAGTGTGGCAGTGGGAACAGAAGGGACCCTGGCGGATAAGCTATCGTTAATCTCTGAGCTGCATGAGGCCTCAGAGGTGGAGGCCACTGCATATTTAAATGGAAACTGAGGACCATGTGAGTAAGACTGGGCCTGAGTGAACTGACCTGTATGAATCAACATGAGAAAAGAGTTATCAGAAATTAAAAGTTGGGTGACTGTTTTTTTTAAATATTTGGATTAATGTTGAGATGATTTTTTAAATGTTTTTATTTATTTCTAGGAGAGAGAGAGAGAGAGACAGTGTGAGCAGGGGAGGGTCAGAGAGAGAGGGAGTCACAGACTGAAACAGGCTCCAGGCTCTGAGCTGGCTGTCAGCACAGAGCCCGACGCGGTGCTCGAACCCACGAACCGCAAGATCATGACCTAAGCGAAAGTCGGACGCTTAACCGACTAAGCCACCCAGGCGCCCCAATGTTGAGATGATTTTGAAAATAAATGATTATGATTATTTGGTAGCTACATATAATTTCATGAAGACCAAAAGTTAGATATTCACTTACAGATACTTACCAAGATCTGGAGAATGGAGGGAGTATCATTATGCTCAGTGATGGTCAAGGTACTACATTCTGAATCACTGCTACGTCTTAGCCTCTTCACATCACATCTGCTTTGCAAAGGTCAAATACGTCATGTTAATTTCATATCTTAGATTCAAAATTTGTTTCTTGCTCTCAATGTTGTCAGGGAAGATGAGGGAGTCGTGACTTAAGGATGGGAACTTTTGGGTCCTGGTGTCAGAAATCTGACATTCGTGGAGCAGCATGCCATGCCAGTTTATGTCAAGCTCTTAATAAGCATGTGTATAAATGGTAAGAGAGGCTTTTTTTGGAATCTCTGCTCAGAAATTTCCAACATGAGTGAAGGTGATCTAGGTAAATATCAATGAGAACTTAAACCTATGTAACAGGTAAACATTTCTTAAGAGATGAGTTCTCTGACATCTTCACTGATAGAGAAAAAGAAAAGTAAAACCAAACTTACCCCTTCAGCTTTCTTTTCTATGGTTAAATTTCATAAAACTCAAAATGGCATGAAACTGCTTTTCCCCTTAGTTATTTTTATTGGCCTGCTTTTAGATTTTTGTGGCTGTAATGTTGGAGATAGGTAGTGAGCCACCTTTTCAATTGGATGCTCAGGACCCAGGGTGCCAGCGCAGCCACCATGGGAGCAAGTACTCATGTGAAATCAACAGCAGAGGATGAAAGGAATCCCAGACAGGCAGAAAGGGATAGAAGGTGCAAATGAAGATTCCCTATAAGGCAACATATAAATAAATGACTGTGTGTCAGAAAAAAAAAAAAAAGACCTAGGAAATTCACAGTGAGTAAGAAAGATGAAATTCCTGCCATGCTTATGGAGTTCATGGCTACAGTTTCCAGAAAGGCTGGTGTGAACAAGGCAGGTTGTTAGGCTTGGATGAGCTGGAGATGAGACCTGCAGTCAAAACAAGGCTTCAGAGGCATCTGGGGGGCTCAATCTGTTGAGCATGGGACTTCAGCTTAGGTCATGATCCCACGATTCATGAGTTCCAGCCCCACATCAGGCTTTGTGCTGTCAGCACGGAGCCTGCTTTGCATCCTTCGTTCCCCTCCCTCTCTGCCCCTCCCCCGCATGTACTCCCTCTCTCAAAAATAAATTAAAACTCAAAAAAGAGATAAGGCTTACATAGGGAAGACAAAACATTTGTGATTTTATGAACTTGACATGATTGCAGGCACCAGTTTGGAGCTCCATTACCGAACCTGACTTAAAATTTAGATATAGTTACAGCTGAGGTAGATCGGATTTTTTAAAGAAAAAAATTTTTAATGTTTATTTTTGAGAGAGACAGTGAGAGCCAGGGAGGGGCAGAGAGAGAGGGAGACACAGAATCTGAAACGGGCTTCAGGCTCCAACCTGTCAGCACAGAGCCCCATGTGCGGCTTGCACCCACGAACTGTGAGATCATGACTGAGCCAAAGTTGGGCGCTTAACCGACTGAGCCATCCAGGTGCCCCAAGGCAGAATGGATTTTGAACTCCTCTCTGCGGGAGTTGTAAGGACTGAGCCTATGGTGGGGTCAAGGAAACTTAACATGTGAGCCAGAGTGATGTGGAGAAAGGTACCAGGTAGATAATTTCTTACACCAAGAATAAATATGTAAGAATAATGTTTTCCATACATGGTTCAGCAGGTACTGTTATCCCTCAACATGCTTTCTACTCAGATATCTTAGAAAACAGTTAAGCAATATTAAAATTGGATTGTCTTTTAACCCCATGACTTCTCAAAGAATACGCAATACTGAAATTTGTAGGCGTGTATCATTTCCAAAATTTATTTGATCAGAAAATCTTTTTTTTTTTCCCTCTCAAGGAAACTCTGCCCCAAATCTCTGTCATACCTCCCACGAGACTCCAGGAACAGCTCTACACACCTCCACACAGTGCAGAAAGGGAAGTCTCAGGGAACAAAACCCCAGAATCAGATACTCTCAAGGAAAAGCGTCAGGACCAACCCCGAACGCAAGGCATCCCGCTGACCACGGCGCTGCTAGATGCACAGAGCTCTCCTGTAAACTTCCACAGTCAGGACATCCAGATCTATGCAGTCTGTGTCCCCTTAATGTGACTCAGTGCACCCACCAGCCGCTGATTCGCTTCCCACTGCTATGTGGAATTTCTAACCTGCTTTCAGTGAATGCCCCAACACCTGTTTCCACAGTCTTGAATTCGCTGAAGCCTGGATCTGTACTTAGGAAATCGCCCTCCACGAAGCCCTCATAAATGGAGGATTTTTCTTTAACTCTTCTCCTTCCTAAGTAAAGGAAGGTAAGAGTAAGTGCCCCGGCTGCAAATGTCAAAACCTGTTGCTCTTAATCTTCCTCCCTCCCTCAGGATGGAATCTTGATGAAGTCATAGGGATATACAGTCCAGCTCAAAATATCCTTCTCTCAACACTGAATACATTATGGCCCAGGGCCTCTCCCACCATTCACATTTTGATATTAACATCAGTGACTTCCATGTTCATTTAGATCTTTGACTTGGTTTCTTGACAGTCTCAGCTCTACTAGGGCCTTCCTGTCTTCTGCGGCAGCACCCCAGTCTCCCAGAAGGCTACCTCCTCCAGGCTTCTTAGCACTTCTGTCTTTCTAGCTTGCATACTTGACCACACCTTCAGGGGCATTTCTTCAGTTCCAAGCCATAGTGGTTAAGATAGTGGTTTTAAATCCAGAGGCAACTTATACTCATCTGAGTAGCATTTAAAAAAATGCTAAAACCATGGCAACTTGGTGGCTCAGTCAATTAAGCGTCTGATTCTTGATTTAGGCTCAGGTCATGATCTTAGGGTCATGAGATTGATCCCTGGGTTGGGCTGTGCACCTACAGCACAGAGCCTGCTGGGAATTCTCTGTTTCCTTCTCTCTCTGCCCCTCTTCCACTCATGCACTTTCTCTCTCTCTCTCTCTCTCTCTCTCTCTCACAGACACACACAGACACACACACACACACACACACAATAAGTAAATAAATATGAGAAAGATAGTAATACTAAAAATTATATAGAAATTAAAACCACAATGAGATCTTGCTTACACTCATCATGATAAATTAAAACCACAATGAGATCTTGCTCATACTCATCATGATAGCTAAAATTATAAAGAATGACAGACAGTACCTAGGGGTAGTAAGACTGTGGAGCCACCAACCTCTCACGTATCACTAGTATTGGCACCATTACTTTGGGAAACTTTTCTGAGTATCTCCTAAAGCTTAATACACACCTACCCTATGCCCCAACAATTCCAAGTCTAGGTGTGTATGCAAGAGAAATAAATGTACATATCCACCAAAAATGCATGTAAGAATGTCCATAGCATCATTCATAATAGGCCTCAATGTGAAAGAACCTCCTTGTCACTGGGAAATGGCTAATTAAAAATTGTGATATTCTTACTACACAACAATCAAAAGAAAAACAAAACAAAACAAACAAAAACAAACAAAAGAAAAAAAACTATAAACAGCAATAAAATCTCAAGATCTTATACTGAGTGAAAGACACCAAACCTGATAAGAATATCTATATCTTCATCTATAGCTATAGCTATATGTTCTTTCCCTTCTAAAAGTTTTTTAAATTGTTTATTTATTTTTGAGAGAGAGACAGAGAGAGACAGAGCATGAGCGGGGAGGGGCAGAGAGAGAGGGAGACAAAATCTGAGGCAGGCTCTAGGCTCTGAGCTGTCAGCACAGAGCCACCGCGGGGCTCAAACTCACAGACCATGAGATCATGACCTGAGCCAAAGTCAGACACTTAACCAACTGAGCCAACCAGGCACCTCTTCCTTCCCTTTTTTTGGCCTCCTTCCCATGTGCCTTTCCCATTTTTATTCATCTCTGCCACTTTTTTCTATACTTTTGACCTAGTTGACAAATCATTCACTTTTCACTTGGATGCATCTATAGAGGTCTTGGATTTCCTGCAGGTTAAGAAGAGTTTGAAGGTGAAGAAAGCAGCTGTCAGCAGGCTGGTCTTAGAATAAATCATCTATAAGGCTGTCAAACCTATTAGACTGCCAAGCTTGAGAACCTCTTAACTAAATTTCAGTGAGTTATTATCTTAAAAATGCATCATGTTTCTTGACTTTGCCATACATTACGAAAGGTACTCAATCACAGAACGGGATGGAACAAACTCGGAGAGACTTCACTGGTCAACTCTGGGGCAATTTCAGCATCAAAGTCAATAATACTAAGAACAGATTAGAACTCATTGAATAAAAGAAGAATCCATAAGCTGATATTGATACAAGTAAATAAGCAAATAAATGGAAAAGAAAAGATTTTGGAAATTAATCTGAATGACGAGTAGTTTGATGTTTATGTTTTTAAGCTGATACTTTTACTTTACTAATATCTCAAAATACCTATTTATCCAGCACTTACACATTCTGTAATTATGCATGGTATGTGTAAAAAATATTAAGCATGCAGCATGTTATCCTCTTTAATAGAAAAGTAAAAATTACACTGCTTTAGTTTTTTTTAAAATGTGCACTCTATTGTATTAAGAGTGCTCTTCACTGTAGAATGAAAATCAATATGCAAGCACATAGTGAAAATAGAAATCATTGCATGCAAATTAGTGTCCTAACAACATCATTTAAAAGAATGTAAGTCTACATAATATTAATGTGTGAATGGATGTGAGAAACTATGATATGTTGTGCATTCATGTTAGGACATATATTTGAATATGAAACCTCCTGGCCAGTCTCTGGCTGTTAGTTCCTCTCATTAAAGAGTGTGGTAGAGAATGTTCCTAGTCCTTTTCTTCTAATTTGGTCTCCCCGTGGCCAGTGAGGGTCTGTCTGATTGGATAGTGTCTATACCAAAGGGACTGACTACTGCTCTGATTAGCCACTTTGTCAAATGTCACTTGCAATCAATTTGGCTGATGGAAGGAGCCTTCAACTCTGATCAGAATGTCTGTTTTGTCAGAATAGCTGAGTACCGGGATGCAGATCGATGCAGTCACAATGTTCCATATGTGCAAGACAGGGATGGAAACATGACAAATGCGCTTTGTAAGCATAAATAATTAATAAGTGATAAGCGCAAGCATGACATCTCAGAATTACTTTAACACTGACCTACTAAAGGAATCTCCATCTGAAACCCAAACTACTGTGGCTCAGCCCCAGGGAAAAACAATTGAACATTACTGATTTAAGCTACATGTACATCAACATGCATTAATTCAAGTCTAGAAACATAAGAATAGGGGCGCCTGGGTGGCTTAGTCAGTTAAGCGTCCTACTTTCGCTTAGGTCATGATCTCGCGGTTCGTGGGTTCGAGCCCCGCGTCGGGCTCTATGGTGACTGCCAGCTCAGAGCCTGGAGCCTGATTCAGTCTGTGACTCCCTCTCTCTCTGACCCTCCCCTGCTCACGCTGTCTCTCTCTCTCTCAGAATAAAAAAAAACAACAACAAACAAACACATAAAGAATAGTGAAGCCATATGCATTTGCCCTGGCACTTCTCTATAGAACATTATTTTTATTTTCTTTCCATAAGGCATACACACAACTCAAAGTCATTGTTACTCATGAGAAGTCCTCCCATCATTTTGAGGCCCATTTCAGTTGCCATCAGGTGTACAAAGGGAATCTGACTCTTCAAGCTATCTACAGTAAAGCATGTATCTTCTATCGTTTGTCTCTCTAAAATGATATCGAATACGTGTTCAGCCTTGAATGGCAGTAATTTATCTCTGTGCATATTTCTTCCACTAGTTAGGTATTTTACAGTTCTTCTTAACCCGAATACAGTGTTTATTAACCATGTCAATAAAGAAATACAAAAAGCTCATGACACTCCCGTGTAATGAGATCAGTATCTGATATCTAAAATGTGTACCCAACGTCTAGAGTAGATCTAGCAACTAGGAACTAAGGAGATTTTGTTGAGCTTTACTTTCTATAGCTTTAAATAAGTATAAAAAACCAGAATCATTCTAATATGCTACTATATCATTCTATATTCATGTTATTATAGTTATTATTAATCACTATAAAAAATGATAATGAAATTACCTTCACAGAACTAACTGTAGCATCTCTATTCTCCATTCTAGCTTTGCTCTTCTTAAGTATTCCTACCTCTATCCATTGGATATCAGAAGACATGAAGATAAATTCACTACTAATTAATCCTAATCTTACCCATCTTTGCAGTTCTCAGAACACTGGGCTGAATAATTTCCATCCAGCACATCCTCATGAACATTTTTTAAATGGAACGCACTTACGCGTATTCATCTGTCTTAAACTCAATCCTAATAAAAACATCTTGATCCACCAGAGATTTTTCAGAAATCTCTGAAATTTTACTGTTTTTAATAATCACTCCTGATTCTGTACGTGTGTTTTTTTTTGGGGGGGGGAGGAAATAATTTCATCTACTCCAAAGTGAAATATTTTCACTAAAAGGCAAAGGCAGAGTCTATCAAGAGGATTGCAGAAAGCTACGTATGCCTGCCAACGAGTTTCAGCTTTCCCAGCGGGGCACTTAATAAGCTAATGAACCCAAATGTAAAGTGAATTTTTCTAATTGACTTAATAAGAGTGGGCAGCACTAGAAGGGTTTAATTGATGGAGAACCAAGTTGAACAGTGCACCACTGCCAAATGAACATGTGGCACACAAAAAATAATTGTAAAGCTGAGTGTTTGGCTTTGTACTTGGTTTTGTACCCATGATATATTGGCTTATTGATTATAGCACGGTCACTTTCCATATTATATACATATAATAATATATATAATATGTATATATATACGTATATAATATTTATATGCGTACGTGAAGAAGACAAGTTATATATATATGTATCCTTTTATATACATAAAATATCGACTAGGACTAGTTCACTTAGAATCAAAGCTCTGTCTGTAGATAAATCAGTGTCCGCATTATATGCAAGGGCAGGGCTGGCGATTAAGCTTCATTTCGCAGGAAAGTGTAGATGGGAAGGCAGAGGTTGTTCTGCAGTGTTCTGCATTGAAGGCAAGGGAGGCTGCCCGTGGTTTCCAAACCGGTTCCTACAGAAAACCGCCTCGAGAGCAGGTCACGGAAAGGTTGCACAACCCAGTGCAAGGCTGCCGATTCTCCCATTTCAACTTAAACCGAAACACCATATTTGACTTTCACAAGAGAGTCCTGCCACTTACAACATCAAAGCCCTGAGAGCCAGTTTATTGAAACAGGCAGTTTCTAAATTTTTTTGACTCACAAACTTGTTGTGCTATCAAATATAGTGTCATAATTATTTTAAAGAGTTACAAAACTATTCCCCTCTTTATGTGTCATATGCAGAAGAAATTGTTTTTCTAACAAATTATTTTAAAATATAGGAAAGCCCATTATATATTTTTAAAGTTTATTTATTAATTTACTTATTTATTTATTTATTTTTGAGAGCGAGAGAGGGAGAGAGAGAGAGAGAGCAAGCAGGGGAGGGGCAGAGAGAGAAGGAGACAGAATCCCAAGCAGGCTTCAAGCTGTCAGTGCAGAGCCTCACGTGGGGCTCAAACTCACGTACCATGGCATCATGACCTGAGTCGAAATCGAGAGCCTGAAGCTTAATAGACTGAGCCACCCAGGTGCCCCTATATATTTTTTTATTTGTTTTAATTTCATTTTTTACTATTTTAAAAAGTTTTAAAAATATTAAGAAAAATCGTCCTTCATCTTTACTTGTTTTTAACTAGCAACATGGTATTTGATTTACCAGAGTAATCACTTAAGAAAAGCCCGATTTATTTAAATATGTATTCAAAAACAACCAGCATTTGAGGAGCCTGGGTGGCTTAGTCGGTTAAGCAAAAACAAGCCACATTATTGTTTGATGTGATTTATCTATATTATGGGCCATTTATTTTGTTTCATTTTTTAATTTAATTCATGCTTACTTATTTTGTGAGAAGAGAGGACCGGGGCAAGGAGATGAGGAGAGGGAGGGAGAGACTCCAAAGCACTCCCGCACTGTCAGTGCAGAGCGGGGCATGGGGCTCAATCTCATAAACTGTGATCATGACCTGAGCTGAAATCAAGAGCTGGATTCTTAACCTACTGAGCCACCGTGGAGTCCCTATTATGGGCCAGTTAAAATTTAGAGCATAGAAACATAAATTTAACTAATAATAAAAATAATTTAAAATTGTATTAGGGTCAAACCCACCAAGAAAGTTAGTCAATATTAAGCGTACTTTGTGACTGAGTTTTCTAATCTCCTCAAGATACATTTGGTGGCTTTCATACTGTTCTGCTGAAAGAGAAAATAAATAAATGGTTAGTTTATTTGCAGATTTAAAACAAATAAAATCAATACTCTTATCTTCTTTAATAGGATGAATCCTTAAGACTCCCAACCAGTGGTTGGAGAAGCTCTGGTAAAACATTCCATGCACTCATTCAAGACAGAATATGTTACCACACCTGCTGTTCTGTGTGGTGAAGGGCTAAGTGGTTAAGAAAATGAGCAAAAATAACAAAGCATCTAGTCAGGACATTGTAATACACCTTTTGAGAAACTGCCAGCGACTTCATTATGGAAGTAGAGGGCACCATAGATGAAGAACTGACGAAACTGGCAATGTCTGTCCTGATGTACAACAAAATCACTTCCCTCTTTCCCCTTACAGAAGAGACCTGGGTCTGACTTAGCAAAAAGTGCCTTCTTGTTTGACGTGCGGATGGAGAGAGTACTGTAATACCAAAGGCATTTTCTTATGTTATATGTAATTTCTCAACAGTTTGTTAAATAGAAGTTTAAATTTAGACGTGTGTGTAAAGAGGTTCACACCAAATAGCTCTTTTATTAGATGGCAGAATGGATGTATAGACTTTCCGTAAGGAAGAAACTGTTTAAAAGTGGCAATATGTGAACCCCCATCAGGTAATCAGGTTGTAGATTTGGTATATTATTTCCAGAAAACTTATTTGTTAGCTTGTTTTAGGTCACTTAAAAAATGTTTTTAATCTCTATTCTTGAGAGAGAGAGAGAGAGAGAGAGGGGGGGGGGGGAAGGGTCTGGAAGAGAAGAGACACAGAATCCAAAGCAGGCTCCAGGCTCTGAGCTGTCAGGACAGAGCCCAACGCAGGGCTTGAACTCACAAACCATAAGATCATGACTTGAGCTGAAGTCGATGCTCAACTGCCTGAGCCACCGAGGCACCCCCGTTTTAAGTCACTTTTAAATCCTGCTATTTTAAAGGAAATATAATGAGCTATTGAGAAATGAATTATCTTGTGACACAGTGGAGTATATCACCTTCTAGTGCCACAGCCACCTTGATAGCTCCCCACTCCGTGGTCTGATTTAAAACTTTGCTTACTCTATAAGAAACGTGCAGCAAGACGGTGAAAGACGGGGTGCGGAGGGGCCCACAAGAGGGCTACGGACCCTAGCAAACAGGCATCAGCAAGAAAGGGAACTGGCCACCAGCTGGATTTCACCTTTCCTCTGATCCATTGGTGGGGTTGATTAGAGAATGAGAGGTTGGTGTCTATATAAATATATGTGGCTTTCCTGTAGGTAAACTTAGGTTTGTTCTAAAAAGTTTCTCATCCTCTTAACTCCATGCCAGAATGTGCTGGCAAAGACAGCATCTTTATCATCTTCTTATGAGCACAAACGACTTTTCCCACAAAATGAGCATTTCCCACAAAGAACAGTAAAGGCAGAATGCAGACAGGAATAAACTAGAGAAACATACATACTGATTCTTTTCCTTGTCTTTCTCCAGACATTCCCAGGTTCGGCATCACATTGTATTTCAGAATTACTTTCATGATTGAAAAGGAAATAGAAGAGATTGGAATCAGATGTAAAAATTAACAGAACATATTACAAATTGTTTAATGCTTTGTTATCTTTTGCATAGTAAGGTAATATGTCTTCTCTTCTTGGATTTCCAACATTTGGCTTATATATTTAATTGATGTGTAATTGCTGACATCCATTTGTTCTACACCTAAGGATTCAGAAATCTTTCCCCATCTGAAAAGATGTGTTTGTGTGCATACCTAGATTCCATGACAAAATTTTTCTTTTTCTTTTTGATAAAGGACAATTACTAAACATATTAAAATTGATATATGAATTTCTATCCATATACTTACCCTGGCTTTGACTGGGAATTCTTTTTGATGATTGTGTGAATAACCCATTGTATATGTGCTTTAACTATGTATACATGGCCAAAGAAAATTATATAAATCGTACAATCATTGTTATACATTGTATATTCATCTTTTTTGGAGATTATATGGTGATATCGTATGGTGATTGTTATATGGTAATAAGACAACCAGAACAATTATATTGTATAATCTCCTTAGTTACATTTTAAATTTATATTTTAAATCTATAACCATGATTTAAAAATCACTTTAAAAACAATGATACTGAGAGGTGCCTGGGTGGCTCAGTCAGTTAAGCGTCCGACTTCGGCTCACATCATGATCTCACAGTTTGTGGGTTCGAGCCCCATGTTGGGCTCTGTGCTGACAGGTAGAGCCTGGAGCCTGCTTCGGATTCTATGTCTCCTTCTGTCTCTGGCCCTCCCTCACTTGTGCTCTGTCTCTCAAAAATAAATAAATGTAAAAAAAAATTAAAAAAAACAATGATACCCAAACATTCCTAAATATACTGATCTTATCTAAAATGTTTAAAATAATTCTGTGCACTTAGAGATGTATTTTCTCAGGGTACTAGATCATGGTGAATATCTATTTAGTGGGAACTATTTTACCTGAATTCTTCAAAAAAAATGATTTCTAAGGTTTTAATAATATAAGTTTCCTCCTTATAGAGCATATATTTGATATATTTCATACTATATACTTAGAAAATACCATTCACTTGTTCATAATTTTTTTATCATTTCATTTATTGCAAGTTTGGAGAGAAATGAAATTTGGCACATATATGTGTTTTTCATAAGTGGTTTTTTTTTCAAAATATACTTGAATCCAAGTAATAATGTACCTTCGTAATAATATTTCTAATAAAATTTACCAGTCTGCAATCTTATCAATTTATTCTGACTTTGGTAGGTATAAATACATAAAAACAAAAAAATGACCTTTTCATATGCTTGAAATAAATCACAGCTCACACTAGTTTGTTGATATTTTCTAAAACTGGGCAGAGACATACCACTTTCCATTGCAAAGCATTTACCAGAAAGAAGCAATTGTTTTAAATAAGACATTATGGTCAACTAAGTATAACCATAGTCTTTTACCTGGAAACAAACTCACTTAAAAAAAAAAAGGCAATAGGAGACTAAAGGCTACTTCATCAGCATGTACAACATACCCCTACCATCAGCCTTAGCATGGAGGAGAAGGAAAGGAGGTGGAATGTGGTAGAAAACAAAAACCAAAAACCAGACTTAAAACTTTTGTTTTCTTAGAACCATTAGTATTTAATTATCTGTTGACCATGATTGGGGTAACTACTTAAGTAACAAATTTGCTATTTTATGGTTTTGTATAATAACTCACATATGAGTTAAAATAAAAGAATCCTTTTTTTTAATATTAAATTTGCATTTTCAGAATGCTTGCTGGTTATTTACTTTCTTTTGCAAATTAAATATATCAAATATATGAAATGTAAGTTATAATGGAGAAATAGCCTGACACTTTAAGTAAATAGTGTGCCAAATAGAATTAAGAGTTATTGGAATTGTATGGTTTGAACAGAAATGGTACTTTAGTCATTAAATCTAACTATGACAATACACGGATATATGGAAAATAGATCTAAGCATGTAAATAGTATTCAAATTCCTGAAACAGAGAGAAACATAAACTTAAAATAAGATAGCATTTTCCTCCATAAAGTTGCTAAGTTTAAAAAATGTATGGTCATAGTCCGTGTTGGTGAGATTTTTAGGAAAATAGGTCCTGTTATCTTGCAGATGAGCGTGACTATTCCTATATGAGTTTTTTTTTTTAGTGTGTGTGTGTGTGTGTGTTAAGTGAGATAGATATATTAATATTCTCAAAAATGTTGTACACTTTGGAGGAAGATTTCCAATGTGAATAATGTAGTATGAGGAAATACAGATTCATGCAAAAAATATAGGTTATTGATTTATATAGGAAGATTGGGGGTAAAAAACCTTCGATGTCTTTAATTGGCCTATTGTAAAACAATTTATAGTGTGTACAAATGTAAGAAAATCTTTGAAGCCATTGTGAATCATGATTTGAAGAATATATAATGGGTATTCCTTTTGCCAAAATACTGGATAAGAAACAGCATAAAAACCCTCTTGCATTCAAAGTCAGGGATGGTATATCACAAAGCTAGTAAGCCACCTAGGACACAAACTCCTGATTCCAAAGACCACTTATGCTATTAATTACTTGCCATAGATGAAGAAACCATTGTTAGTGAACATAATACATGATCATACTAATGATTAAGAGTCATATCATAAATACACATCTAATATCTTAAGATAGTTTTTATAATCAAGAAGCATGCTAAAATGAATTTACACAGGAAAGCTATACCAAGTAATCGATATTTTTATAGAAATGATTTTAAATTAACACATCTTCAAGAATGGCCTAAATCTCAACAGTACTTGATAAGTCAAGGATTTATCCAAATGTAAAGCCATAGTCATTATGAGAATTTTTAAGGAAAGAGAAGGTCTTTTGCTCTGAACGATTTTCCGCAGTTTTTACTCACAGGATTGAGCCATTATTTCATTAAACAGAGCCATGTTATTTATTTTTGTGTGTATATTTTACCTTCATAAATGATTCTCATAACTATTTCAACAACTGCCTTTATCATTCTTTTCAAAATCTTCAAAAGTTTAGTGGCGCCTGGATGGCTCAGTCGGTTAAGCCTCCAATTTGAGCTCAGGTCATGATCTCGTGATTTGTGAGTTTGAACCCTGCATCATGCTCTGAGCTGACAGCACAGAGCCCAGTTAGGATCCTCTGCCTCCGTCTCTGTCTGACCCTCCCCACCTTCTCTGTCAAAAATAAACATTTTTAAAAGTTAAAAAAATTAAAAAGTTTCAAAAGTTTATATTTACGTATACTTTACAAAAGTTTCTTACGTAGCTTAAAAATTACTTAAAGACATTACCACTCAAGAATTTTTAACTGAATATTTTTTTTTACCAAATATGTTAACACAATATTGAGTGGTTGTTGACAATCATATTCATATCAAGAAATGGAAAAAATCTACCATATTTAAACATATTATCATCTCAAAGACAACATTATAGAACTGTAGGATTTATATGTCCCTCCTCTGTAAATATTACACATATTCAGTATCTTTTCTTGTCTCTATTCATCCAAACTATGCATTTCTTGCAAAATAGAGTATCGAAGGAATCATTGAAAATGGAAAATAATAGTCAAAGTTGAAATCCTCTTGTTTATATTTAAATAACTAAAATTAGAAATTTTGCATATAAAGTAGTGCCCTAACTTATTTGTTCATGTGTACAGTGATATATAAGAAGGCATGATAGAAAATAACATTTTGGAAGATATACTGTGTATCAGGCAGTGTGCTAGCTGTTCAGGTATAGGTTACGTTGGTTCCATTCTATTGAGGGCTGTATTCTTGGCTAGAAATGACAAAGGTTCTCACCCTGACCGTATTTCCTTAGTGTACCCCACAGACGTCTTCCCAGCCCCTCACCACCAGGGCCAATGTTGTGGCTGGATTGGCTCTTGTGGTTCTTATTATGATTGCAGGACACACTTCAGCAAGACAACTAGGGAACCTTGAAGAATGAGATTTATTACTTCCAAGTACTGGAGCGTATGTGACATCCCTGATGGCCACACACCATGATAGAGGAGGGAAGCATGAAGCTGGTCTCTGCCTTTATTTGGGTTGAGAGTGGTGAGCCGAGGGCTTCCTGGGTTCACTTTGCATTGCAGAATTTAAAGCATAGGAGTGGAAACTAATGCATGGGAAGGGAGGAGCTGGGTCACTCAAGAGGTTAATAATCTAGGTTAAGCCTAGGGGCTTCTAAAAGGGAACCTTCATGGGGGGAGGGCAGCCTTGTTTCTTATCTCATCACGTTCTGTGTCACGCATGGGGCCATATGTTTATTTGTGATGGGTGTTTTTAAAATGGATGCCTTGGCCATCAAGAGCTCAGTGTCAGGCACTCACAATAAAAAGCTGAATGTCAGACATTGACCCTAAAGTGTGTCACCACATTTTACCTTGCTTAGGCCAACATATGTTATTGTATACATTCCCATTTTAGACACGAGGACCCTGAAGCCCACACACGTTATTTGTGTGGAATCACAGACATTGGAATTTGAATCTGTGTAACTGCCAGAACACATTCTTTCCCCTCTCCCACATTTAGTGTACAAGGACTGCACACTGAAACTCCTCATTCCGGCTCTGAAGTCGAGGTGCTGAGAGAGGTTGCTGTGTCTGCCTGATTCCTGTTGAATGTTTATTTGAATAGTATTTGAATATATATAGGTGGAGGGCGTCACTGACAGAGAGCTGACATTGTCCTATGAATAATTTGGCTTGGATGGTTGGCAGAGAGGCTCTATTGTATAGGGAAGCAAACTTTGCCACCCCAAAATGTATATCTTTGGCTGGGAATTATTTTAGGCTGATTATTTTTAAGAAACAGAAGAAGTCTTTCTTTTTGCCTCCCACCTAACTACCTAAGAATTTAAATAGAAGACCTGCTGGAGGAAGGATGCTATCACCATAGATAAGTATGAAATAGGTGAGGTACACACGGAGGAATGTAGCAAGACCTTTATCACCGAAGTCTTCTCCATGCCCCCTTGCTTCTGGATGGCCAAAGCCTGACATTTGTTTACCAACATTCACTCATTCCATTCTTGCTGTAAATTGCCTTTTTCCCCTTTGAAGTGTCAAACTCCTTCTCCCTCTCCATAGTCCAGAATGACTAGGTAGCTCATTTTGCCTGATGGTCTTTGGAATCTTTCGTGTTTCTGTGGATTCCCCGAAGGTACATAATTAATTTGATTTTCTCTCATTAATCTACCTAATGTCAATTTAATTCTTAGACCTGCCAGAAGAACCCTAACGGACAGGGAAAATTTTTTTCTCCCCTGAAACTGTCTAGCTGGCAAGAGCACTTCCCCTAGAGTCTCGTGTTGTAGTTGAAGCCTCACTAGCTGCCAAATCTGTACACATTCTTTGACTTTCTTGTGGTGTTAGCCCCCATCTTTCAAGGTTTTGTTGTGAGGATTAAAGGAATTAATAGATGTAAAGTCCTTCGATGGGGCAAAACACTTTCTAAGTGCTGAATGAATGTTAGCCATCACTGATATGGATTTTGTTTCCAGGGATCTTAGCCTAATGCACAATAAATAGCTTCTTAAGAAATTAGGTTGCAATTTAACACTCCTTACTCCCTGATGAGTGATAGA
Source organism: Crocuta crocuta (assembly GCF_008692635.1). NCBI lineage: Eukaryota > Metazoa > Chordata > Mammalia > Carnivora > Hyaenidae > Crocuta > Crocuta crocuta. Next base: position 4,830,979 of record NW_027527775.1, read on the forward strand.
CACCACAAATCAAGCATGGCACTCTTTACCTCTCAGCCTAGACAAGGATCCTTACACTAAGTGCATCAACCAGACATCCAAGAAGTAATTGGGTTTGACATGTAGTAGTGAACTTACTTTCCATACTAGCCAATAGGACTTTTTTTCTTTTTTTAAATGAATAACTTCAGGCATTAAGAATAAGAGCCACAGGGGCACCTGGGTGGTTCAGTCGATTAAGTGTCTGACTTTGGCTCAGGTCATGATCTCACGGTTCATGGGGTCAAGCCCCGCAAAGGCTCTGTGCTGACAGCTCCAGAGCCTGGAGCCTGTTTCGGATTCTGTGTCTTGCTCTCTTTCTGACCCTCCCCTGCTTGCTCTCTCTCTCTCTCTCTCTCTCTCTCTCAGAAATTAAAAAAAAATTTTTTTTTAAAAGAGTAAGAGCTACAGCCTCCTACCTAGAATAAAACTACTTCAATTCATTGGCTTTATGATAGACCTTTCTAGCAGTTTGTTTTAAATGAGATAATTTCTAAAGAAATGAAATATGGTATATTGATCTAAAATGAAATATCAATTTCTTTTTCTGAACGATCCTTTAGGAAATGTCTCCATATTATGATCTCTAAAATACAATTAGTCTGTTCTCTTGCATTGCAGAATTGGTAGACTCTGTTTCCTTTACTCAAACTGTATTTCCTGGTTAACCCCACCCACATCCCCAAGTGGCTAACTAACTCTTTCTTTAATCTTTTCTTTGCTACAGTCTCTCCCTGTGGTTCTGTGGATTACCTCTGCTATAGACTGTAACCACATTATCATCACTTAGTATATTTTCTCTCTAACAATATTATGGAATCCAATGAAAGAAAATTGCTTACATCTCTATATTCTAGGAGCCTAGAATAGTCCCTTGTGTGCAGAGCATATTCAATAAGTATACTTGACTTAACAAAATTCTGGTGACTTTACCTAAATCAGATGATATGATTTGCTCCAACTTTACATCCCTTCTCATTCTTTCTTCTAGCTCCCCTAAATTCTTTGGATAGTTGACATCTACTGCTTTAGACAGGGATACAAATGTATCCCTAAAACTCTATCAGTCGTTACCCTGAAATTATGAAATCTTTACCATGATGTGAGGTGAGTAGAATCACATCATTCTTAAAAATCTTTATTTTATTACTCTAAGGACGTTATAACTATAAGTTAAACCTAATTCTTACTCCTATTCTAGGAGAGAAATATTTTCATAGGGTCATTATCTGAAGATATAAATTAAATCATACTTACAGGAAGAACAAGAATTTTGGTACTAAGAAAACCCTTATTCAACCTTTACAACCCATCGTAGATATCATTTTATGTACCTTTTCTTCTTTGCTCTCTCCACTGAGGATTCTTTCCAGGTTCTGTGTCTGCTTCTAAGTCTTGTACCCATGGCTGTTATTGCGTGTGCCACTCTATACTGGAATTATAATTTTTAAAAAAATTTTTTATGTTTTATTTATTTCTGAGAGAGAGAGAGAGAGAGAGAGAGAGAGAGACAGCATGAGTAGGGGAGGGGCAGAGAGAGAGGGAGGAGAGGGAGATACAGAATCTGAAACAGGCTCCAGGCTCTGAGCTAGCTGTCAGCACAGAGCCTGATGCGGGGCTCGAACCCACGAACCGTGAGATCATGACCTGAGCTGAAGTCGGACACTTAACCGACTGAGCCACCCAGGCGCCCCTGTAATTGTAATTTTCAATAGATGTTATTCTTTGGAGAATTTGGGGTTCACAGCAAAATTGAGCAGAAGGGGCAGAGACTTCCTATATGCCCTTCTTCCTAGCCTCTCCGTTACCAACATCCCCCTCCACAATGATACATTGGTTAAAATTGATAAATCTACATTGACACATTGTTATCACTCCAAGCCCATAGTCTCCCTTAGGGTTCACTCTCCCTGTTGTAGGTTATGGGTCTGAAGTGTATGATGACATATATCAACTATTACAGTATTATACAGACTAGTTTCATTGCTCTGAAAATCCGTTATGCTCCAACTACTCATCCCTGTCTCCTCCCAGCCCTTGGCTGTCATTGATCTTTTTACTGTCTTCATAGTTTCAACTTTTCCAGAATGTTTCATAGTCAGAATAATATATTATGTAGCCTTTTCAGATTGTCTCCTTTTTCTTAGTAACAGGTGTTTAAAGTACCTCCATGTCTTTTCATGGCTTTATAGCGAATTTCTTTTTAGCACTGAATAATATTGCATTGTGTGGAGGGACCACAGTTTATTTTTCCATTCACCTGCTGAAGGACTTCTTGGTTGCTTCCAGGTTTTGATGATTATGTATGAAGCTTCCATATACATCCATGTTCAGGATTTTGTGTGGACCTAATTCTTTTTCATGTCCATCTCCTTAACAAAAGTGGGATCTCTACGAAGACAGCTTTCATCTTTTTGTTTCTGAGACTAAGAACAATGCCTGGCACAGAGTAGGTCCTCGGGAAACTTTTGTTGAATTGAAAATGTGTGGCAAAGTGAATGGAATAAAGAGGCACCCATTCCATTTCAGAACACTTGCTTGCTTTGAATGAGGATTCATAAAGGATTTCTAATTCAGGATGATCTATTATAACCATCTCATGGAAGCCATTATTTTCACAAGGCATGATGATAGCTTTGCTGTGTTGAAATAGATTTATAAAGACTTTGGCTTAAAACTCTGCTACTCAAAGCATAATCAAAAGTTGATAAACTCGTAGAGAAACAAAAGTGGGATTCAGTTTTTTTTTTTTTTTTTTTTTAATTTTACAATGGGTAAGGGATTTCTGGACTGGTCTTTAAAGCCTCAGTTACATTTTTCTCTAGTGAGTGAAACAACAACAACAACAAAAATATATATGTATAAATTCTTTGACACTATTGACTGGGGAATTATTTCAAAATTACAAATGTCATACTAAGATTCTTTGATTCAGTTTTAAGAGCCAGCCTAATTTTTAAGCTCTCACATACGTGTGTGCACATGGGTGTACATGTGCACACATTCAGACACACCCAGAGCATTCAGTAAAACCTTCACAGGAAAAAAAATTACATATATTTGGAATATGGCCTAAATACAGTATTATGTAATAATGTCCTAAATACGTGCACATATGGGCATAAGTTTTGCTCCTATAAATAAAATCCCATTTTTCAAATGCTAATTCTGAGGTGCTTAAACTACAATTTTCCAAGACAAGGTTATCAGAATATTCAGAATTATTAAAGTAGGATACCAAAGCACATTGAATTTTTCCTTTTGTTTGTCTGGTTTTGCTAATATATACATTATATATAACCTACCTACAAATCAAAGTTTGTTGCATAAAAATATCTAATTTGAGAGGCTAACCATCATGTCTCCCAAGTATCTCTGGTTAACCACTGATGTTATAATAGATAATTAAGCTCATGTAGATGATGACTTTTTCATAAAAATGCAAGAGACTGTTTTTCTCTGTTTGCACATTTATACTCATCTAGAAAATTTGAATTATGAACATTATATATACATTATATATAACCTACCTACAAAGTTTGTTGCATAAAAATATCTAATTTGAGAGGCTAACCATCATGTCTCCCAAGTATCTCTGGTTAACCACTGATGTTATAATAGATAATTAAGCTCATGTAGATGATGACTTTTTCATAAAAATGCAAGAGACTGTTTTTCTCTGTTTGCACATTTATACTCATCTAGAAAATTTGAATTATGAACATTATATATACATTATATATAACCTACCTACAAAGTTTGTTGCATAAAAATATCTAATTTGAGAGGCTAACCATCATGTCTCCCAAGTATCTCTGGTTAGGCACTGATGTTATAATAGATAATTAAGCTCATGTAGATGATGACTTTTTCATAAAAATGCAAGAGACTGTTTTTCTCTGTTTGCACATTTATACTCATCTAGAAAATTTGAATTATGAACATGTTTGCAACCTGGCCTTTAAATTTTCTTGAATTTATTCTAAATGAATATAATTTGGAGAATTTACAGACCTTTAAACACCATGAAAGTATATATGATTTTACGTTAGTAATATATGAAGATGAATGATACAGTCTTTGGGTTAGATATGGAGATCTCAGCTCAGAAATAGAAGTACCTAATCCTAGCATCCAGAAAAGGAATACTTGAAGCTGTTTGTAAAAGAGTTACCTCTGAGATCAATGTACTTAGCATCTATAATATCATTTGTGGGGGTCATATTTTATCCACTTGAATCAACATGACTTGACGGACCAAGGGAACAACAAGCAGATTTAGTTGGAAACTGTATTTCTTATGAAACTGATGTCTACTAATAAAGACTTCAGAAGAAAACCAAAGAGCACTCATGACTGTTTCATCTTCATTAAAGCTATGGAATTGCTCTGGTCCAACAGGCCAGAAGCAAACTCTTTATTTAGGGCCATCTCACTTGAAATTCTGATGAAATTAAAATTTTTCTCATAAGTTTTGTAATTATGATCCAAATTCATGTTATTTAAAAAGTCAAGGAACAGTTGTAGTAACATTTTATAATCTCTGGGAGGGCTAAGCTGGTAAGCAACATTGCATGCAGTTAGGAGTATCACTGCCTTTACTCTTTTTTTCCTTATTATTTATTAATTATTTTTAAGAGAGAGAGATAGAGCCCAAGTCGGGAATGGGGGGTCGGGTGGGGGGACACACAGAATCCAAGCAGGCTCCAGGCTCTGAGTTGTTTGCATAGAGCCCAACACGGGGCTTGAATTCACAGACCATGAGATCATGAGCTGAGCCAAAGACAGATGCTTAAACGACTGAGCCACCCAGGTGCCCCTTTACTCTTTATGCACTAGCTGTGTGTCCTTGTTCAAGTTTTCTAACATGGAGGTGGTAAGAGTCCATCGCGTGTAGGTTTCTCATGTGGAATAAACGTGTTAATAGATATCATCTGCTTAGAACAGAGCCAGACACAGTGTAAGTTAAATAAATGTATTTCCAAATACATCTTTCATATTAAATATCAATTGTGAGGAGTGTTGTTGTGCCTTTTTCCCTTTTCCCTTCTCTTCCTTAAGAATTAAGGTCCAAAATTAGAACGAGTATATAAAACAAGAGATGCTGACTTAAAAGAATAAGGAATTTAATATATATATATGTATATATACATATACATATACATATACATATATATATATTTCTAGGAGAGAGAGAGAGACAGCGTGAGCAGGGGAGGGTCAGAGAGAGAGGGAGACACAGACTCCGAAACAGGCTCCAGGCTCTGAGCTGGCAGTCAGCACAGAGCCCAACGCGGGGCTCGAACCTACAAACCACGAGATCATGACCTAAGCGAAAGTTGGACGCTTAACCGACTAAGCCACCCAGGCGCCCCAAGGAATTTAATATATTTTTGAACACTGAAGATATTGTCTGATAGTCACCATATCTGAAGTCACAACTTTATCTCTTGAGATATCTTCAGATTTATTAATGGAATTCTGCTTCCTGTTACAAAACTTCTCTGCATCTGTAAATATAAGTACTAGCATATACAATTAGAAGACAGGATATCTATCTGTAGGTATTGTACAAAGGCAGATTTTTACTCAGAATGGTCAAGTTCAATACAACTTACCCTTAAAAACATCAAAATCTCCCAGTACCATAATGTCCTGTATACAGTAGTTTCTCAAAAATGATTCTTTTTCTTATTCGATCAAAAACAAGTATTTTGTGTTTTGAATACAACAAAGGATTTGTTAAATTAACAACCCCTAAAATAACTTGCCCATTTGTGTTACAGAAAGCACGGGATATTGATTAATATTACATGGAGAAGTGTTCTATAGGAATATAATCTGATATCAAACGGGGATGGGGCGCCTGGATGGCTCAGTTGGTTAAGTGTCCAACTCTTGCTTTTGGTTCGGGTCATGATCTCACAGGTTTAGTTCGTGGTTTGAGCCTGTGTCGGGCTCTGCACTGGTGGGTGCAGGGCTGGATTAGGATTCTCTCTCTCCCTCTATCTCTCTGCCCATACACAACTCCTGCGCGTGCGCTCTCTCACTCTCTCTCAAAATAAATAAACTTGAAAAAATAAACAGAAAAATACATTTCTTTAAATCCAGGATTCCTTGGAATCTCTAAAATGCCTGTGCACATTTTTGCTCTATAAGAGGAGTGAAACTTATTTGACCAAAGATATTTGGGGATGGGGGGAGGGCCTAAAACACAAACAAAATCATCTAATGAGGTTAGGGTTTCACAGAGACACAATGGTTTGGGAAAGCTGCCGTATTTGTACCATACCCACAGTATATAATTAGGCAACTGGAGACTTCATTTCAGGTGCAAAACAGTAATACTGACAATTATTCTCCTTTGTGATTTTATGAATGGTGCCACCTTTATCCCAGAAACCATTTTCAAAGGGGGATAAAAGAATATTAACTATTAATAAGCCAGTCATTTGCTGAGTAAACATACGGACCTAGTTTTGGCTCTCTGATACTCATGTGTCTCCTCAAAAAGAGAATTGCACGGTGAAAAGAGAAACTCACTGTTGAACTCTATTTCAGAGCTAGAGTTCCTTATGGCAGATAACAAAGTATAATAGAAGAATTCTGCAATGTCTTTAGTTGCACAATACAAGGTTGTTCATGGAGACAATAACTGAAGCAGACAGAGAGTTCCAGAAGCTTTATTAGCGAATAGCTTGGACAATGAATCTCTCAAGCCAAGCTCTGATTGGCAATCGAGTCCCTTTTACAATGTCACAGCTGTGCACGAATCTCCAGTGGTATCTGAGCACAGCTGGGATCTGACAATATATATAAATGGGAATTACTGCACTTTTGTTTGAACTTCTTCATGTCTTACTTTGAAGCACAATAGCAAACTTTCTGTCTACAATTTTTATCGTAATCTGTGATTTGTGTTTCTTTTCTTTCTGCAAACATCTATCACGCAGTCATGACAAACTCTCCTGATGCTTATTAAAAAATGAAAATATTTCCTTCACCCAGAAAATGTTAGCGCTATAAAAACATGTAGAAAATTGTAGAACATTCAGAAATTATGCTCTTTCTGTCCTCTTAGGTATTTTCTTTCAGAAAATAGATCAGACATGTTTTTGAAATGTTGAAACGAAAAATCGGGTAGTGTGAGAATTTTGCCCTTTGGAAGAACCTAAAAAAAAATTTTGATCATTCATATGAGACTTTGATATGAACGGTAAAAATCCAAATTTTCTGTCTAAGCCCTATTAGACTACTGTGGCAGCTAATAATTTCGAAAATGCTATTTTATAGGATAGTCTAAGGAGCAAGTGCACAGAGTAGGACCTTTGAAATTTTAATTATATGTGTTTAGTTTTATGTAGTTAAGATTTTTAGGATTGTCTTTGAAGAGACAAATTTTGAAGCTATATATACCACACTTTTTTGATAACATGTGATATGTTTGCATGGTCCAAAGCACTAGGTAAAGTTTATATATATTAAATGAAAAAGTAAGACTAGTAGAGAACAGCATATATCAAATAATTTGATATAAACAGATTTAAACATTACACCTTAGAATTACTTCATATGTACAGATGATACACAGGAAGCAAAATTTAGACAAATGCTTAAGTACAATCTGGAAGCTCGCTCCTTAATTTCTAATTTCAAACATCAGGAATTGCTTTAATATTAATTTTCTCTTCATACCAAAAGAGAATGTGTTTTTAAAATATTTATTTTTTGAGGGAGAGAGAGAGAAATAAAGCTTCTTAGAGCAGACCATGAATTCCATTTCATTCTAATATATTTAGTCAGATTGAATAAGATTACGCTAAATACATGCTGTCGCCCTGCGATTCCCTCTTCCCCTGTCTCTGCCTCTCCCCCACTTGCACTTGCTAGAGCACAAATGCTCTTTCTCTCTAAATAAATAAACTAAAAATAAAAAAAAATCAAAACCTAAATACTGCCTTGAATATGAGGTCCTACGCAGCCTATTAGCAGCTCTGGAATTCCAATTAAGTGTTGGGTTGTCATCATATCTCTGGTGGCTCCTTAGAAGCCTGGGATTTCAAACTAAAAAGCGTTTGACCACTATCTGCTTTTTGTCTCAACCTGTGGTTTCTTAGAATTTTCTTCGATCATCTCTTCAGCCTTTCCACTTCTCAACTAGCCCAAGAAAAACTGCTTTAGGGGGAAAGGTTTTGTTTTCTGCGTTTTTCTGCCCTTTAAAAACCCTTTAAAACTATAGCAGAAAAAAAGAAAAGAGGCAAAGATTCAATAATGTGTCTTCAAAATGACAGCCTGAAACTCATGTGTCTCTCTTGTCTCAATTAGAAAAAAAATATAGCATTTCTCTCTTAAAGGTTGGAGAGAGAATGGGAGCAGATAGGATTGAACTTCTCAGCTATGTGCACGTATAACGTTTACATTATTTTGTTGAACTTGCTCATCATCTTCTTGGTTTTGAGACTCAAGCTTTTTAGAGCAGATCATGAATTTTATTTCCTTCTAATACATTTAGTCAGGTTGAATAAGATTATGCTAAATATGGTCATTAAATTGTGAGCCTCTTTTAGGTAAGTATTCCATTACATCTAGATAGTATTATTATTGGCCACTGCTTAGTTCCAACTTTTTTGTTCAAATCTTTGTTTAAGACTTTGCGGGAAAATCACATTTCAGAGAATTGCTCTCATCACACTGTTATTATTGCTTTTGGTCCTGATTACTCTGATCTTCTTTGTCTTTTATCTGCAGCACCTTCTGGCATACTATATAAATCTCTAATTTCTCTTGTTTCTTGTCTACATCTCTCCCTGTGCTAGAGAGTAAACCCCACAGAGCCAGGGAGTTTTGTTGATCTTAATCAGACATTATCCCATGTGTCTAAAAAAAATTCCAAGTATATCCCACACTAAATATTTGTGAAATGAAAATCTCTATCTCAAAAATTTTTCATCAAATTTGTCTGTTTATTTACTTTCTTAATGTTTATTTATTGTTTGAGATGGAGACAGAGACAGAGCACAAGCCGGGGAGGGGCAGAGAGAGAGAGAAGGAGACACAGAATCTGGAGCAGGCTCCAGGCTCCAACCTGTCAGCACAGATCCTGATGCGGGCCTTGAACCCATGTTCTGTGAGATCATGACCTGAGCCGAAGTCGGAAGCCTAACTGATTAAGCCACCCAGGTGCCCCAATTTATGTCTGTTTAAGCAATTCTGATGGTTATTTCCTTTGTCAGTTTATATGAACCAAAGGAGACCTTCGTTTTACTTACATTTGTTAATATTTTGTTACCACGGTATTTTGAACCATGAAAATCAGAATTTACAGAACAGGAAGAACTGTATATGAATTATAAATCTAACTGCTTTGGACGTTTAAAAGCCCTAGAAATTTGAGTGTGATATTCAAGTTACTATTTTAATTGTTCTCTTTCTGGTATTCTTATGTAAGAGCTTAAATGTGATTTATCCAGCTTCCTACATTCCAGACTGTATAAGCCTCCATTTGACTTGGAGGTCAATGGCTCATGAAGCAGATTGGGAAAATTTTCCTAACGCCAAAAAACTAATGGAGTTAAGTAGGAAAAGCACATCAAGTCAGTATTTGGAAAAGGGTAGACAAGCTAGTGTTGCATGTTCTGGCAGGCTCACTGACCAGATGGAATTCTCACATAACCTTTTTTGTCTACTACTTAGTACTCTAGTTATGGACATACCAAAGTTTATGCTTCTCACATTCTCTATGGCACGGAACCCCTGGGGAAAAAATTCCAATCTGTTGCATGACCAATGTGGTAGAAAAAAAAAGTATTGAAATGTTGCGTCAGTGTTGAGTTTCTATAGTCATCTCTAAGCGCTTACTCTTAATTTCTGTATTTACTGAGTTGAGTGGTAACAACCAGTTCAGACACTATCATTGGATTGAGGTCTGCACTGTGAGTGTCATGGGCAACCACACACTGAGAAGTAATCCATGTGTTCATTAATGGCCCATCTTAGAACGCTGGAAGAGGAATCCCAGGCAGAAGATGTTGGAGTACAGATGAGAAGGTGCACCTGCTGGCATGTAATTGACCCCAGTTTGAGGGCAAAGTGTAAATACACTCACCTACCTAAGGAACAGACTTCACAGTGCACCCTCCCTTCTAAAACCTAGTAACAAACCAAGAGGCTGCTGGAGAAAGCTCATAACCTACCATGATAGTCCATCTGGGACTTATGCACCAAAGCCATGAACTTGTTTGACTCCATAGAAGAAGCTCTCCCTCAGACACTATTTAATCTGTTTCATGTCCAATTTTCAGCAAGCTTGCTTATCTGATTTTCCAGCTCATAGACCAGAAACAGATGATGACAGCTGGCAGCAGGAAGAAATAGCTGTTACTGTTCTCTGGCAACTGGAAGAGTTGATAACTGACTGAATAATCAGACAAAAGGGTGAAGAAAATGCACACAGTAGTCTAGGGACATTTAGTGGAAGGCCGACAATTCCTATCCACCTGTCCATGGCTTCCTGTTCAAACATGTGGCTCTGCTGTGTGCTTGCTGTGAAGCTCCTGTCTCTTAACTCTGCAAGCCTCACCTTCATGTATGAAATGTGGAAACTATCTCACAGGACCATTTGAATGTCAAATAATATATATTAAAGTCCTTTGCAATTGCTAAAATAACTGTATCAATGAAAATGATCATAATTGTTATTTTTATATTTCAGCCTAGAATTGCGTTTAGTCTATTGATCCTGTATCATCAAGATAAGTTAAATATTGTTCTAATTCAGATATCACCTAATTCATTATAAAAAGAGTTCAATCTAAATTTTTGAATATGTCAGTGTTAAAGCAGTGTAGTTTGCTAACTGAAACATTTACTTATCATTTAATAAAACATCTAATAATTTTGTATTATGTGTATTTTTTTAACCAGATGAAAATAAATAAATAAATGCTAGTAGTTCACTTATGTAGAGGCATCATTCCCTGACAATTCCAGATGGTGGAATTTGGAATTGCCCATGTTACCTTGATCAATTCATCTTAACATTTTTAGGGCCTGCCTCACTGTGAATTACTATGCAGTACCCTCATGAGCAGTTCGTGGTATTATTGCAAAGACCAAACTATGGAAGGCAATTTATATGCAAAGTTATGTATCTATTTTATTACCTTATTTCTATAAAATGGGGTCATTAGGATGTTTCTTGGAAAAGTTATGATATGAAATGTGTCTGAAAGAGAGAATCATATTTCTGTCATTGCAGAGTCATAGAGTCTAGTTAGTGGTCAGGGTCTGGGTAATGGGTCAGAACTGGTAATGCTCATTTGCAAATTCCAGGAACAACAATAAAAAATACCGATCATTTGGACAGAAGGGGTTACGATTCAGTAGTGAAAGAAGTGCATGAAGAGAAATCATAATCAATGGAAAACAGTGGTAAAGTGTGAGTCTTGGGGTAGGAAACCAGGCCGATTAACAATTCATATCACATGAAAAATGGGTTGTATTGTCTATAATCCACTGTTTCTTTCTCCTCTTAAGTAAATTCCTATGCAGGTTGGTTGAGAGGTCTCACTTTCTAGCTAGTTGCTCTAAAGTGAGTAAGCCTTGTTAGTTCACTTTTTGACTTAGAAATTGGAAGTCAGAAGGGTGCATAACCTCAGATAAACCAGGAGATTCTGATCTATGTGCAGTGATTGAAGTTCTAGAATACAAGTCTAAATGGGTCTTTTCCCACCTATCCACAAGCTTGTAGGAGATTCAAGGCAATATTTTGTCTTGTTGTAGATAATGCCAAGAGGTCCAAATTCATCATCCTTTTCAGATATTATCAAACTAATTTGCAGCAACACATGAATTGCAGTTCTCTTGCTTTATTCCATGGCTTATAGAATTGATATCCATTCTAAATCTATCAGAATTAACAGCACAGGAGTATTTTAACCTGATACCTTTTTAAATATGGCTAATTTTTAAAAGAAAATAGCTTCTAATATTGGACTATTTTATTAATTCTACTAACATTTAAATCCAAATACTTATATCCAGTTGAGTTTGCTGAAACCATCAAAGATTCATACATATATAATATTTCTTGAACCTGAAATTTGAATGACTTTAAACATCAAAAAAATCTTTTTTGCAACGAAAAAGAAAAAAGTAAAAATTCTGAATTTTTTGGTGATTATTTGATTTTAAGAAACCAAGCATTTTTAAAATGTAGATGGTTGTCCTAAATCCACTAAAATGATTACTTTAAACTGAATTTTAAAATTTTACCCCCAAAATAGTTTTCTCTCTCTCTATTAAAGACTATATGAGAAAGAGCCTAAATTTGTGGGAAAAGAAAACAAATATTTAAGTATGAATATTTTAAATAAACACTGTTATTTTAACTACTTTTCATTGTTATATTAAGATGTATTAGCCAGGGACCTGACAGGTGGAATACTGACCATAATGAAAAGAAATATTTTGTAGTTCACATAAATTGCAATCCATTCTGTTGATTACTGGTGATGCCAGTCATATTGCTACTATCATCCCTTTGTGCACGGTAATAGAATGGTGTATTTGAGTGACATGATTACAAAAGTTAGAGTTAATATTTTCTCACGTTGAACTGATAATAGACATATTTTAATTAAGAATAATAATGAAAGGGGTACCTGGGTGGCTTAGTCCAGTAAAGTCCTGACTCTTTTTTTTAATGTTTTAATTAATTAATTTCCTTTGAGAGAGAGAGAGAGAGAGAGAGAGCACAAGTGGGTGTGTGTTGGGGGGGGGGAGAGAGAGAGAGAGAGAGAAAGAGAGACAGAATCCGAAGCAGGATCGAGGCTCTGAGCTGTCAGCACAGAGCGCAATGTGGGACTCAAACTCACAAACCGTGAGATCATGACCGAGCCAAAGTTGGATGCTTAACCAACTGAACCACCCAGGCACCCCAAGAGTGCTGGACTCTTGATTTCAGCCCAGGTCATGATCTCAGGGTTCATGGGATTGAGCCCTACATCGGGCTCCATGCTGACAGGGTGGAGCCTGCTTGGGATTCTCCCTCTCCATCTGTCTCTGCCCCTTCCCTTCTAGCACTCTCTCTCTCTCTCTCAAAATACATAAATAAATTTAAAAAGAATAATAATGAGATCCAGAAAAACTGCCAATGTACATGAGAACATCTCGATATCCACACATACTCAGACACACACACACCGCTGTCCCCACCCTTGATCCCCATCTTCGTTTCACACGAGGCAGTCACTGAATCAGTGTGGGAGGTTCAGCTGCACGAGCCTATTCCTGTATTCTTCAGTAGGACAGATGTCTCCAATTACTATGGCAATGTGCACCTTGGATGAGTCAGAGGTGAAGTGTGTGGGATTTTTAATTGAATTTTATTTGCATCAAATTATTTTCACTGAGTGAGCCAAGGATAAATTGCTGATGGCTGATCTATAAGAAGTACTCTCTGGAAGGCCTTCTGGGGTAGCATGACTCAGCAGAGTTGATCTAAGTGAGTTGGCCTGATGACATCTGATCTGGTTTGAGGAGTCTGATCGCTTATAAAAAGTACAGTGATATTGATGGCTGCTGCTATAATCTATTTTGGCTCTTGGTATACACTCACAAAATACATTTATTTAATAATGACTTGCCAAAAAATCACATATTCAGTTGTATAATACATAAACCAATGTCTCTAAAGTCTGCCTTTCCTTCTCTGACCTCACCCCCAAATTCAAAGCTAATCTGCCTGGCTCACTTGAAATATCCAACTGTCTGTCTTAATTCTAATATGTCCCAAGTAGAATTCTTGCTTCCTAATTCCCCCAAATATGATGCTCTCCCAATGGTCCCTCAGAGAGACCTGAGATCTCAAGCAATCAATAGAGAGATGCTTGAGTGAGACAGTTGAAGTGACTAATGCCAGGTTTATTAGTGATCAAAGCCAGGTCGGGGGACATGGTTAGCTGTGGAGTCACAATGAGGTTTCCACAGTGATACCTGCTCCCAGGTGGGGCTGTGACCTGTGCTCTGACTACCTACTTGGTCACCAATTAGGTAAGTCAGTCCTCTCCCCCTAGAGAGGAGTGGTAGAGCTGAGGGCAGAAGGCTGCTTTAGTGGGGGGCCTTTGATACGGAAAATGTGAATTGATGAGAAAACAAGTCCCTCCCTATACTCTGTCCTAGTGAGTGGCTCTAAACTTATGCCACAAATCAATAGTGTCTTCAATTCCTCCTTTATCCCTGATCTGCCCAAACCAAGTTCTTTTCTCCTTATCTTTGAATCATATCTTGAACTCTTCCATTTCTCTGCACCTAGAAAATTGTAATAGCCTCATACTGACCCCCCAACTACCTTTCTTTGACCTCTGTCATCCATTCTCAGCACTGCTCATCATATCTAATCACATTCCTGTTTGAAACTGTCCATTGGCTTTTCAACTCCTTAGGATGGCAGAGAAATTTCTATAAATCCTCCCCCCTTGTCTTCCTTTCTCACCTTCTCCCCTTTCCTCACTGAATTCCAGCACACTAGTCTTTTAATTTTTCAAGTGCAGCAAAGTGCTCTTGCCTTAGGGCCTTTGCACCAGCTCTCCCCTTTGCCTAGACTTCTTTTGCACCCAGTCTCTCTTTAGCTGGATCTCAGTTTACCTCCTTAGAGAGGTGTTTCCTGACTATCCAACTATGTGGTAATTTCCAATCACTATTGTACTTACTCCCCTTGGTGTTTTCTTACTCATTTGTTTTCACTCATTGCTTCCACCCATTCAGTAATTGCTTATTTTCTGTCTTCTCATCTTAAAATAAGCATTCTTGTTTATTTATATATTAAAGGTATGTCTGAGCCTACAGCAGTGTCTGTGATATGATGAAAGTTGAACAACATGAGCTGAATGAGTGAGTGTGTGTATGCAGGATAAAATACAAGATAAGATGCAGGCTTTGTGTCGGGCGGAGTGGGGGCTGGATGGGAGGGTGGAATTGATATGATCGTCTTGTGCTTAGTGTCTGATAGCATTTCCGTATCAGTCTCTTAATTGGAATTCTTTCACATAAAATTTGGAGTTTTCTAGTGATGAGAGAATTAATGAAAAATAAGTTTGACATCTAGATAAATCAGTAGGACCCAAGTGCTGTGCAGTGCCTCTGGACGGGTGAAATTTAAGTGAGGTGCAAATATCAGCTTGGATTTATACTCCGTCACCTTCTGAGATTTGGGTCCACCTGTTGACCAGAGCAATAAGGGTTTTTTGTTTTGTTTTGTTTTTTAATTTTTACATGGAGTTGAGAGGCAAGAAAAAGTTCACCCTACATGTCATACTGACCGGGCACAGCTCAACACTTTCAGGAAAGTAGTGCATTGTGGTGACATTAGGGGCTGTGTGTTTTCTCAACTCCGGCCCTGGCAGCCTGCTAAAATCTCTGCACCTTTTATTGTCTTCTTCAATCTTATACGAAAATCCTCCACAGTAGGAGTGATTACTACTCCCACCTACTGATGAGGCAACAGAGTCTTAAATTAAAATCTTTATCACATCACTAATATTTCCATGCCAGGATTCAAATCTCAGCTTGAATATAAAAAGTGTTTTTTAAAATATTATTCCTGCAGATAATTTTCAAGGATACTGGAAAGGTTCTATGAGGCAACTTATTAAGCATCGTGGTTTTTGAGCCACTACAAAGCCTTGGGGATTCGGAGTGTAAAATGGGTATCTGTTGTAATGATGGATGCTTGTTTCAACCCCATGAAAGAAGTTGCCTTATTCTCTCATTCCCCCCCCTTCCGTCTTTTACCCAACACGCACTACTTTTTTTTTTTAATGTTTTTTATTTATTTCTGAGAGAGAGAGAGAGGGAGAGAGAGAGAGAAAGAGCAGGGGAGGGTCAGAGAGAGAGGGAGACACAGAATCTGAAGCAGGCTCCAGGCTCTGAGCTAGTTGACAGCACAGAGCCCGACACGGGGCTCAAACCTACGAACCATGAGATCATGACCTGAGCCGAAGCTGGACACCCAACCGACTGAGCCACTCAGGCGCCCCCACACACTATTGTGTGATCTTACCAAGAGTGTGATGCAAAGGGGAAGAAAGCCATTTGTTAGCATCTCCCAACCTCTCCACTACCACTAGCTTCAGCACATAATTTCCCTGGTGAAGCAGATACACCTGCGGCTCATCATCTACTTACCAGCAGGAGCTGGTCCGGGTGTAGGAGCTGTGAACCAGCAGTGAACCTGGTGGAATAGATGGTCTGTGAGCCCAATCTGGGATTTACTGCAGAAATCCCAGAAATAATTGTGGGAAACTTTGCAGAAGGATAGAGTCCCTGGATTAACTTGTGGGGATAATGAGACCCATATATTTTACTTTTTATGGTTAATTTGCAAATGTTATGGAGGAAAGGGTTTTTTCTTTTTCTCTTTTTTTTTTTAACCAATACAGGATGTGTAATGAATATAAACTTCTGGCAACTGGAGATATAGAGAATGAGAAGTTTTGCCAGGGCACCTGGGTGGCTCAATCCATTAAGCGCCTGACTCTTCAGTTCAGTTCAGGTCATGATCCCACTGTTCGTGAGATGGAGCTGTATGTTGGGCTCCTCGCTGACAGCACGGAGCCTTCTTGGGATTCTCTCTCTTCCTCTCTCTCCCTGTCCCTCCCCTGCTCATGTGCTCCTTCTCTCTCCCTCTTCCTCTCTCAAAAATAAATAAATAAGCTTAAAAGAAAGAATTTTTGCCAATAATATTAGTCCTCCTATATCAGAAAAAAAATGGAAATAAGGGAGATGCAGAAGCAGCAGAAAATCCTGATGAGACCATCAAAAAAGAGACCAGTACATGACAAAAAACCAGAAATACATTCATACATTGCTAGACAGGAGGTGTTATGGCTTGAATGTCGGTGTCCTTCACAATGCATGTGTTGGAATCCTATGTCCAATGTGAGGATGTTAGAAGGTAGTGCCTTGATTAGGTGATTAGGTGATGAGGATAGAGCCCTCACAAATGCAATTACTGCCCTTAAAAAGAGACTCCAATGCGCTCCCCAGCCCCATTCAGTATGTAAGGATACAAGGAGAAATTTGCCACCTGGAAGTGGGCCCCCTCGTGATCATGCCGGCCCTTTGATCTCAGACTTCTCCTCTCCAGAACTGTGGATATGTTTCTTTTGTTTATAAGCTGCCCAGTCTGTGGTATTTTGTTATAGCAGCCTAAACGGACTAAGACAGGAGGGACTAGAAACTGATATCAGCACCACACTATTTATTATTTATTGCTTTTTCTGTACACTTATTTCCAGGCACCAATAAAACAAATAACATTCAGTCTTATTTTGTAGTGTTCCTTTAGATATTCTCAAATAGTTCATCTGTCATGGTTGTCAATTAGCTTAAAGAAAACTTTCAATTTTCACTATAAACATTTTATCCTAGTAGGATATCAGGTCCTTTGGAGTTTTGAGGTCCATAATGAACAGACCAGTTCTTACAGAACAACTCCATGGTCTGGCTTATTTGTACCTAGAGATACTTGCTGTCTAGCAATAACTGAGTAATTGTGAACTCCTTACTTGTATAGAGCTGTAGCTGTCCACACAGAATTGTGACTCTATCACAACGCTTATACCTACTCTGAAGGAATCAATCCTTTTATAAAGTCAAGATGGACTAGCGGTCATAGACCCGCCTCTGGATTTGGTGATGAATATGCACTAAAGGGCTAACCATATGGAGCTCATTGGTGTTTTAGCGAAGAGAATCACACATCTGTGCTGAGTGGCCAAATGCTATGGATATTTGGCCATAAGTACAGGGAGCTGGTGTCCAGAGTCTAATGTTTCTTGACTAGAAACTTGTTGGGGCTTAAGGTCTATCAGAACATCTGCATTGAAACTTTCTCACCAATGAGCATACACATAAAGCAACTATTCTATAAGCACTTAGTGAAGAAATGAATAATAAGCAGCCTTTACCCACAAAGAAACATACAAACTGAAGGGCTCATTACTGAGAAAATGGATAAAATTATTGCGGATCCGCAACTGTGTCCATGCACAACATCCTGAGTCAGAGCCTTGGGGACCTGACCCCGTGCCCCGCACATCCTTTGGCCTCTGTGGAATTGGTTTGTTCACATAATGATTGGACACTTCTTTACTGACAGCAGCAAGCCAGCAGGTCTTATCAACCATGGTGGCTTCCCAGCTGTCTATATAAATGCTGCAGTGCCTCAGGCCCATTTTCAGTACAGCCTTGAAGTCCTTCTGGAGACCACTCACGACTGGCCTCTGTACCCTGTCTCATTTCAGAAGGGAGATGTTTGAGCAAACAAATAGCTCTTATTAGTCTCTCTAGCCCTGAGAAATTGAACAGATTTTAACCTGTCTTGGATCTAGCTCCTAAGTGTGGCTACGTTTTAGGTTTTGAGCCTGGTCATCCCATCTTGATTGTGGATGAAAGCATCAGTAGCACAAGCAGCATTTAACTGGGGAAGGGTCTGCTGTAACCGTCTCTGCTCAAGAGAAGCAGGTGGTTCTTCTCCACATAGTCCTACTCACTGTTTTCTTTATGATTGGTCAATTTAACCTTTAAAAACGTACATATGTTTCTCCTTAGTCATAATGGCTATTTATTGAGCATATATATATTCAAAACAATGCTGCAATGAGGTAAACTGAAAATAATAAAGGTTAAGTAACTGCAAGTGCTTAGAGTTGGCAAATGCTGGAATCAAAATTTGACATCGGTTTGCCTGTTCTGATTCTGAGTTCTTCCTACAATATCATGCTGCCTTTCTTAGCTCATTTCTCATTCCTAGGCACTAATTACATCAAATGATTACTGTAGAGGGAATGAAAGGATCAGGAAGGAACCAAGGTTGGATGATGGAAAGAAGGAAGGAAGGAGGGAGGGGGGAGCTCATTGAATAAAAGGAAATAGGGATTGCTTAAGTGATTTCAAGCACTCTTGGGGGAGCATATTCCTTTGTATTATAGATGGTAAGGGAAAGATTAAATACACTGCACTTCGATTTGTGGGAATAAAATACATGCTCAAAGCAGCTCTTTCCATCCATAACAACTTTATGATTCCATTATTCAGATCATTTTATTTTCAATCTGCTGGTGTTCATAAGAGTTCATAGCTAAGAATTTTATTTCAGTGCAACCAGAGAGAAATGTATTGAGGCAATCCAATCCGTCCAGATTTCATTTCAGAAAAAGGATATATGTATATATGTGTGTGTGTGTATACATCAAATAATCAAATAAGAGAGATAAGTCTACTTATCACTTAATGAGTCATCACGCAATGCATGCATTTTTCCCTAATGCATACTAGACAATATTTTTCAAATGTTACCAGCGCTCCATTCCTTAAAAATCCACTTATTTACCATTAAGAAATTGGTACCAGGCCCATTTCTGCAGAATAGCTTTTTAAAATATAAACCTAAGAGCAAGATAACTCAACATTTTAAATGTGGTTTGGTAACTTACCAGTACATGAGAAAACAAAAGAGAAAACAAATACCATCTTCTGACCTTAAAAGTGAACAGAACTAAATTCACTGGAAAAAAGAAAAGAAAAAAATCCACTGAAAAGCAAATGCTGAGCAATGATAAAGAGTAAGTTTGTAATTTATACTACCACCTGTTGGACTGATAAGCAAGCAGCAAATATAATGCGTGTGTAGGGAATAATTTAAAAAATCTCTGTCTCTTTAATTAATCCATTAATATGGATAAGGATAGATTTTAATAGCTCCTTTATTAATGAGATGGGGTAGATATGCAGAGAATTTTATATGTAGATTCAAAAATAGATGCAAACATGACCTACTAATTGAGATATCCCTGTTTTGATATAATTGCTTGGTAAATTATGCCAAGAGCTATAGTTACAATTATACGGTAATGTATTCTACTGGTAATCACTATAGTTAAATGTGGAAAGAATGAATTTATAGTATACATGCACTCATAATTTTATGTTTTTTCCTTATCAACACCAATATAATTAATGTTATTGCATTCCATTTATAATGAATATTCTTGGTGACAATTTTATGCAACAATAAAGATTTTAGAGAAATGCAATTAATTGATATTTTTAAACAGGGACACAATTTTCCTTTTAGCAGGGTAGAGATCATAGAGTTTGAAAACTACACTTTTCTTTGGTAAAAGTATTTATTACCAATCAGAAGGCATGAAAGATTTCATTAAAATTTGAGATAGTTTGGGGCACCTGAGTGGCTCAGTGAGTTAAGCGTCTGACTTAGGTTCAGGTCATGATCTCACTGTGTGTTCGAACCCCATGTCAGGCTCTTTACTTATAGCTCAGAGCCTGGAGCCTGCTTTGGATTCTGTCTCTGTCTCTGACTGTCTCTCTGTCCCTCCCCTACTCACACACATGCACGCGCGCTCTCTCAAAATAAATAAAAACATTTTAAAAAATTGAGAAAGTTAGGAATTTAAATATTAAAGTGTAGTGTATAAGTTTTCAGCTATTATCATGAAAAATATCTTGCAATTGGCTGTTCTCAACGTGTTCTTACAACTGAGATCATGTTAAATATTTATATAAATAATTTAAGCTTTCTAAATTTTTATTAAAATATCCATAAAATTATTAGAGAAAGCCAAATTTAACTGTTTTATTTGGATTTTTTGTTTGGTTAGAAAAGCAGCACTTGGATTGTTTCAGTTAACAAACATCCAAACAAAACCCATGAGGGCACTTCTCAATGGATTCTGTCATGGCCAGTAGTTTCCTTTCAAGTTCAAAAAGACAAAGAGTATGGTTAACTGGCTTATAACAATTGAGAGAATGTGGATGAACTTCAATAACTTCTATCCAAATATTCAGTTATAAAAGTTGCATAGTCACAGTAAAATTGCTTTGAGTACATAAAGATACATGAAAAAAATTGTCTAACCATTTAAGCAAAGTTTCTATCTTTACATGATTTTTATGGCCTTATATCCATGAAAAGATACAACTGTTGTAAGAAAAATGGGACAAGAACACTGAATTTGAGAATTTAAGAAAGGGGGACCTGAGTGGCTCAGTCGGTTGAGCGGCCGACTTCAGCTCAGGTCATGATCTCACGGTTGTGAGTTTGAGCCCCACGTTGGGCTCTGTGCTGACAGCTGAGTCTGGAGCCTGCTTCGGATTCTGTGTCTTCCTCTCTGCCCCTTCCCTGCTTGTGCAGTCTCTGTCTCTCAATAAAAAAAAAATAAATATAAAAAAAAGAATTTAAAATAAATTTTGCAAGATAATCTTCTTTAATTGAAACTCAGAATTTTTCAAAAGCTGTATTTAAAAATTTCATTGTAACACTATATTCTGTGCAGTCTGTTTCTTATCTAATTACACTTTTACATTTGAGTTTGAAAATGATCATGGTGAGAGCATGTTGGTGTTGTGATTAACTATCAAATGGATTGTTTCTATTTTGTTTTTCTTTTTTTGTTCTTTCTGCAGACACACACACACACATACACACACACACACACACACACACACACACACACGTTTTTCATGGAAAAGCTAATTACCTGTCTGTGGAGGGCAGAATGTTTTCATTCAGCCCTTGAATTTTGGTACTAATGTTGCTGTAAACCATTAAATGTCCCAGCCAAAGTGCTAACTTAGCATACCACACTTCCTCTTCAGTATTTTCAAGAGTTATTTACTTTCTTCAAAAAATAACTAATAATTTGTTCCTTCAAATGCATAACACAGCACTTTCCTCCTTGATATTTTAATATGCAAAAGTCAACATTTTTGCTAGCTTTCTTTGCATTATAGAAATGTCTAAAGAGGCACATTTAAAATTCCCTGATGGTATAATTTCCAGTTTTAACAGTCTTATGAAATGGAGATTGTAATTGGTAAGATAGATTTTTACAATTTATCTATGAAAATATCTCTGGCTTAAAATATAATCCTTTCACAGACTTTTTTTTTTAAAGCATTCAGTTAATCTTTGACCCATCCCACCATAGCTGGATCGTTAGCAGTACAAATTCCAGTAACAATTTAATGATTCCTAGGATTTCATATACTCTTGAATATAAATTCACAAATTTATTATTTGGGGGACCTTTCACACAACATAAAAGTTGATTAATTACTAATTATCCTTTCTTTGTTGGGCAAGCAAGGGCTAGTAATCAGGATTTCCTTAACATCCACAGACTCGATTTTCAGAACAACATTGTGTTTTCTAAGTTTCTTAGTGTTCTTCAGTGTTGGATGTCAAATCATTATTTACCTTTCTCTAAATCACACCACTGGATAGCAGAATTTTCACCATTTTTTTGTTCTGCTTCAGCTCCAAAAATTCTTTGTTAGCATTGCCAGATACTGACCAGTATTAATGACAGTAGCAATGACAACATTTAATATTATTGAGGTCTTACATGTCTGGCAGTATTCTCAATTTTTTATTATCTTATGTAATTCTCTCTACAACCGTATGTCGTTAAGCTGCTTTCTCAAAGTCACACAACTAGTGAGTAGAGAAACCAGGCTTAAAACTGTACACAGAATCTGTCTAGAGAGCCTAGATTTTTCAATGAAACTTCTTCAAATGATTCAGCCTGAGAAGAACGTGACTTCATTCTCTGTATTATTAATTTAAAAACTTCTTAAGAAGCAAATTGAACCTTAGCTGATATTTAACCTTACTATCAAAAGATTTAACTAGTCCTTATTATGATGACACCAGTCTCCTAAAATAAAATAGTTCTGACCTTATAAGGTTTGAATGTTTCATTGTAATATGACATTTCAGATTCTTGGGAACAATTGCTGTTCTATTTTCTTTTAATTGCCACACATAATATACCGTGGGATGGTAAATTCTTCTTTCATCAAACTTGAACTATCAGATACTTCTTTGATAATGAAACTTGGAGTTGTATATATTTGGTTCTGTTGTATTTATTTGGTCATTGATGATACTCCCATTGCTTATATTAGCACAGTTTAGGGTGATTCCAGAGGAATATCACCCAACACGTTAATATATTTTCATATTTTTGATTCATGTATTGTGAGGAAACGTTGGGGACAATACAGATAAAACTGCTTTTAATGTCTTTGTTAGAAATTCCACGACATGGCAGAGCAGTCTAAGAAGAACATTAAACTTACGATAAGTACACCTCAGTCACCAGAGCAGGGGCTGTCATTGCCTTTAAAAGCCCTCGATTATTCATTTGCAGCTCTTCAGAACAGGGTCCTCATTTCAGAGGAACTCTTTACTGCCTGTTACTGCTATCATACTGCAAACTTGTGGAATGTCCCGGAAACATTGGATTTTTCTTTAGTGGTCTTGCCAAAGTTTCTTGCCTTTCACTGGTTGGAAATTGTACCTGGCAGCTCTAGACCATGCATGGTCGGTTCCTTGATAGTAGAAAAAATAAATTACACATATTAATCAGAATCTAGTGGTTGTACTATGACTTACAAGGTGGTAACTCAGAAATTTGGGAAATAAATGTAGTCAGATTCTTAAAGTGTGTGAGAAGGTGGATTTTGAGAGAACGTGAAGGTTCTGAAATTAGAACAGGGTTTTCCCTTTAGTGAGTGGGTACAACTCACCATTAAAAATATTAAAAGTTCCTTGATTTTTGTAACCTTCATTATCATAAAGGATTCACCATTTGGAGAATGACTATGCCTATCAAAATCAGGAACGTTACTACTTTTTAGGAAAGTAAAGTAAATGGTCCCATTGTGGGTAACTTAAGAGTATTATGTGTCTTTCCCCCCCGGAAGCATGTGCCATCTTCTAAAGCCATCTGGAGAGAAAAGCACAAGATAAAAGTTCTCAACCCAACTGCATTCATCAAGACCAATGTAGGAGCTTACTGATTTAAAGGAATTTATTTAAATGAGTTACTTTTCAGCTTTCTTTTTATAAAATCAAATATCAGTGCACTGAATTCTTATATTGACCAGATATCGGTGGCTTGTTTTAAAGCTAACTTGTCAATTATGTTTGTGGTCATTCCATTATTCTTTGATTTATATCTTAATGTATCTTGCTATTTATTTCTAACTGCATTTGATTACTATTTGCAGGGAAACTCTGTGGAATAACTTTTGAGAAGGGTGAAATTGATTTCTTTTTCTCTTGCTGTCCTCCTCAAGCACTCACTGTTCCCAAGCTCCCTTCATATAGAACTTTCCAGATGTGGCATGTATATTCAGGGACCAAACTGCCTGGCTTGTAATCCCAGCCCACCCATAGTGCCACCAAGAACAGGATTTGACCTTTTATGTGCTTCAATTTCTACATATACAAAATGAAGATAACAATGGTATATATTCCACAGAAATGCTTGATATATATTAGTTATTTTTATTACCCTCAACTCCTTAATTCATACTAAAATGTACATGACTGATTCAGATAATGTGATAAGTAGCCTGGTAAATTTGCACAACTTTTCTACAAAGCAGAATCCCCTCCCCCAACAAAGGCAACATCCAATGAATCAACCAGAGACAGGAAGATGAGTTTGGAGGATGAAGCTAGGTATTTCCCAAATCTCTGAAATCATACCTCAGAAACGTGAAGATGTAGTTCATCCTTAGAGGAACAAGCCTTTCTCTGTGTTGTCACATTGTATTGAGTTATTCCTGGTTCGATTTCACCTTGAAGCTCAGAGAGACATTTCATTTCCCCAGTCTTTGGTAGTGATGTTGAACTCAGGTACCAAGTTGCTCTTCCATCTGTCTCTGAGCTGTTCCTGTAGCGTTGCACACTCTCAGTCCCTCTTGCCAGCGCCTCAGAACCTTCGATGTATGCCTTTGTCTCTTCCATTTCCTTGCATTAGCAAATGTTATTTCCTTTATGGAAGAGTGCCCCCTTCTCCTTTTTCTTTCTCTGTGCCTTGCTAACCTTCAAACTTCCAACTTCAATACACATTTCACCTTTTCCAAGTGGCTTTCTTTCGCCTTACGGTGGCCTCTTCTTTATGCAGGAATTAGCATGTCTCAGCGAGTATTAGCATGAATGACAACTGCTAGCTTATTTATGTGTATTTCCGAAAATGGCGTGACCTTATTTTATTCAAGCAAAATGTTTTACACCTAATAGAAACCCCATGCATTTGGTAAGTGACTGACTTAAACTGTTTTCACGTGTGTGGTTACAGAATAACATTCATACATCACTTTCTGTAACAAAGAACCAGTCAGAATAAGTCAGAGATGACCTTTTGGAACCCGTAAGAAAAAGTGCTGGTGTCTGTCAACCAGGCAAAAACACCCCCAAGATATGGAGAAGACCATTCAGTGGAACTTAAATCTATGTGTACCCAATATTACAGAAGTAGCTGAGTTATTGCTATACTATCCTAAAGTAGAGTATAAATTCAATAAATTGCTTGAGTTTTATAATGAATCTCTTTGCTCAATTACCAATGTCAACAGCTAGATGATATGGAAACAATAGTTTTTTGCAGAATTTTCAAAAGTCAATAGTTATATAAAGGTCTGTGTTGAATCTGAGCATAAAAATATATTCAACCTGTTGCTGCATCCATCTCCTAATTTTATATAAGAATTGAAAATCTGGGGATGCCTGTGTAGCTCAGTTGTTCAGCATCTGAATTTGGGTCTCAGCTCGGGCCTTGATCTCAGGGATGTGAGTTTAAGCCCCATATTGGGCTCTGTGCTGGGCATGGACTCTACTTAAAATAAAGAATTGAGGGGCACCTGGGTGGCTCAGTCGGTAAGGCGTCCGACTTTCGCTTAGGTCATGATCTCGCGGTTTGTGGGTTCGAGCCCGGCGTCGGGCTCTGTGCTGACTGCCAGCTCAGAGCCTGGAGCCTGTTTCAGTCTGTGACTCAATCTCTCTCTGACCCTCCCCTGCTCACGCTCTCTCTCTCTCTCTCCTAGAAATGAATAAAAAAAAATAATAAAGAATTGAGTATCTATACAAGACTCGGATATTAATAATTGCCTTCAGGTAGAGATTTATACTTTGTAAAATTCCTGGCTGTTGCTGTTGAAACTTATAATGGCAATTTAAGGCTGCCTCAGACTCGTGCAAGAAGTCCAGATGAGTCTTCCAGGCTGATCCATATGCAGGACTTCTTAATGAAAAATTTAAGGTTTTGATGGATTTAATTGAAATTTATACTCCAAAGCACAAAATAGAGATAATTAGCAATGCCATGCAATCAATCATCATTTTTGCTATTAAAAGCACACCACTTAGGCACTGGGTATATATGTTAACTAGATCACATCATTTTACCACTAGGAATCTTACTACTGTAACCCAGAAGTTTATTCAGAGGTTAAGTTTTTACCAAGGAGTGTCTGTATTTTTCATGAGAAAGCTGCCTTAGTCTGAGCTATTGTGTTCTGAAAGGTTTTTTTCCATTGTCTTTGCTGAGGAACTGGGGAAAAATGCTTATGTACAGTCATTTGCTTCTTTTTCTCCTTTTAGGTTAGTACTTCTGGGCCTTCAAGTATTAGAACTTTGAAATGGCTACAGTAGTGTTCTGTTATGTTTGAAAAGACACAGTACTTTAGTGCATGTTTTATTCCTGAGCTGAATCTTCTTAATGTTTCCGACAAAAGAGAGAAATACATTTGGGAAGTTACATTTCTTTACCTCATATGTTGAAAGCAGTGACATGACTAGTACTATTTCTAATGACACAAATTTTAAGTATAATGATGCCTTACATTTTAGTGGCATAGAAGATAATGGAAGGCTGATGCTCCTGATTAATATCATCACATATTAATAACAGCTAATTAACTTTCAATTGAAGCATTGCTGCTAGATTATAGGATCTTTGAATAAATTTTACTGTGATAAAAAGAACCTGCATGCTAACATAATTTCACTTTAATCTTTATTAGCAATTAATTCACTTATAGAAATATGCTGCTTATTTGCAGAGACTCAATCAATGGGATTTTCCTAACAGCACCAGTAAGATTTTTTTTTAGATGGGATAATGTGTGCTTTGTCATAAAATCATAGGACAGATACTATTTTCAGTCATTTGCCAGAATAATCCATGAAAGAATATATATATATGTTTTATAGTAGAAAAATAATATGTTATCATTGATAAAAGTCCTAAAGTTCTTTGGGATGTCTGGGTGGCTCATTTGGTTAAGTGTCTGACTCTTGATCTTGGCTAAGGTCATGATCTCATGGGTTCTTGAGATCAAGCCCCATGTTGGGCTCTGAGCTGATAGAGTGGAGCCTTCTTAGGATTCCGTGTCCTTAAATATCTTTAGTCTATTAAATATGTAAATATGATACTAAGAAGAAACTGGATGGTTGTGTATATGTGAAGAAGGAAAAGAAACAAAGAAATACATGATTATGATATAAATACTTGGCTTCAAATAATCAGAAATTTACAGAGAAGTAGATTCAGTTCTAAAAAGAAAGCTAAGATACAGCAACCTTAAGGGAAGAGAAGTCTCTCAACATCAGATTCTTTTTTTTTTTTTAACACAAAGCAGCACCCTCCTTACCACCTCTGGGTTGATAGCAATAACTCTATTCTGAATATTTTTATTAAAGGCAACCAAGACAGAATCTTAAATGGTGGGGTATCCATTACTCAAGCATCCCAAGCATTCCCATGTATAATTGGAGACACCCCTATATAATGAATATGCTATAATTTTTTAATTATGTATTTTTTATGTTTATTTTTGAGAGAGAGAGACACAGAGCATGAGCAGGGGAGGGGCAGAGACAGAAGGACACGCAGAATGTGAAGCGGGCTCCAGGCTCTGAGCTGTCAACAGAGAGCCCAACACAGGGCTTGAACACACAAACTGTGAGATCATGACCTGAGTGAAGGTTGGGCACTCAACTGACTGAGCCACCAAGGCGCTCCAATAATGAATACCCTTTAGAAGGCAGGGCAGAAGTTTCAGGGCCTGTCAAACTGGCTAAAGAGCTAGGTTTTGAATAATTACTACGTACAGGCGGTAGCACCTGTGAAAAGAGCAGTTCTAAGCCTGAGGGTCACATTGTGGCCACAGGTGACCAGGTTCTCTAGGGGCGATCCACAAGATCTCTGGAGTTCCTCTGATGTGCTTCCCTAACCATAGCTATAAGTTTGAGAAAATTCCAGATAGATAGAGAGCCTCTCATTATTAGTTCTGATTTCCTTCATCTAACTTTCTATAATGCCCATGAGGGAAGCATCATTAGGCTGTTGTAGAACCTTCCTTCCTGTCACCCATCATGTGGCCTTGTCAGTCATCTGAGTGCATGTCTGAGGAGACACGCTCTTTGATCATTTTAAAATGAATTGTGTCTTCATCAGAAACTTGAATTTTTGTATAAATTGTTACTTCTCAGAAATGACCCTTCACATAACAGGAAATAAATACTCATGGCTTCTTAAGAAAAAAAGAAATGGGGTCCCTGGGTGACTCAGTCAGTTAGCAACCGACTTTGGCTCAGGTCATGATCTTGTGGTTTGTGGGTTCAAGCCTCACATCAGGCTCTATGCTGACAGCTAGTTCAGAGCCTGGAGCCTGTTTCAGATTCTGTGTCTCCCTCTAACCCTCCCCTGTTCACGCTGTCTCTCTCTCTGTCTCAGAAATAAATAAAACATTAAAAAAAAAAAAAGAAATAGACACAATAAAAGCATAGAAGCACCTTGTAACTTGAACAGTCTTAAAATGCTTTCTGGTGAGATTACTGTGCATATGTTGGAGTCCAACATTTTAGTAGTAATATTGATAACCTGATATTTTGTGTAATGTTCCAATTTATAAAATTTTTATATCTTATTTGATTTTCAAAAGAAACTGTGAGATACATAATGTAGTTTTCCCATAGTATAGTTATTATTGTACCCTTTTACATGTGAAGAAGCTATTTTCCAATTAAAGGAATGATCCTGTGTAAACAATGTGATTGCCAAAAATTGTGTTTGAATGTAACCTAGTAGATGCTGCCTAGATGCCCCTAAATCAGAAAATCAGAGGCTGGGTTAGAAGTTCCAAGTTTCAGGACACCTGGGTGGCTCAGTCGGTTAAGTGTCCTACTTCAGCTCAGGTCATAATCATACAGTTCGAGGGTTTGAGCCCCGCATCGGGCTCTGTGCTGACAGCTAGCTCAGAGCCTGGAGCCTGTCCAGATTCTGTATCTCCCTCTCTCTCAAAAATAAAACATTAAAAAAAATAAAAACAAGAAGCTCCAAGTTCCTTTGAGATTTAAATAAATCTGGATCCCACCCTTACTTTGGTTCACACTCACGTATTTGAAGTGATTTTTTTTTTTTTTTTAACGTGAGGTGGAAGGTGCAGGTTACCTCTTCCTCTGAATCCCACTATATTTTCGGTTTATACTCTTATTTCTCACACTAAGCATGATGCTCTGTTTTTGCAGTGAGTTACGCTAATTGCCAGTGCTTCGATTTTTTTTTTTTTTTTAACTTTTAAGAAGCACAGACAGACAGGACTGTTTGTGGGGCAACATTTGACACAAGTTTTACAACTGGGAGGGGAGGGCGTTGATCAGCAGCAAACAAATAAATACACGATTCTATTATTACTAGTGCCTCCAGGAACTCTCCTCCAGCCGTCCCGACTGCTGCCCACCAAGAAACTTTGCTCCTCCTGCGCTACCCTGCCCCCCACTCTCCTCTCTTTCATTGTTCATCCAGGATCCCAGATTATTACTTCTTTCTGGAATGCACATGAATAATTATCTAACAACTATAGGATAAGAAAAACTTGAAACTCTATGTTTCTTATTGTCTCTCTTTATGCTTAGTTAAGGAACTGACTTAACTTCTGTGGAGGGCAAAGAAGTATCCTTGACGGTTGAGGGTAACAGGGTGATTTCTGGATTGAGACATGAGCAATTTAGGGTTTTCTTCGGTAAATTCTGGAGTTTCATAGGATGTATGCTTCCTTAGTGAATAGAATCCCCAAGGTCCATTGGGAGCCTGCTCTGTGAACTCTGCTAACGCACCTTAATACTCCCCTTGGGGCACCAGAAGTTCATACCTTCTTTCTTACACCTTATTGGAGAGCACAAAGCACTTCTGTAGGTACCCGTGGGCCATCCTTCTAGATAGCCCCCTCAACTATCACTCAGGTCACCACTCAGACCACCATTTTGGGTTTGTATTCCCTGCTAGTTTTGTATCTCTCAAGTTTACTATTCCAAAATATGGCCACAGACCCTTCTGCACTGGGACTCCTCTATACCTAACTGAGATTTCTATTGCTCTGGGAATAACCTAGGAAAGTTTTACTCTCCTATCTGGTGTTCAGAGTACCAACTCTGTGGCCTGAGTTCTCAGTGAATTTTTGAGTCATTTAGAGTTTCATGAAAGAGCACTTCTTTCTTAAGAGCCTGTGAAATAACAAGATTGTTTTTTGAACCTACACTGAGCAGTTATTAATTTTTCTAGTCTTCTTACCCTGCCTTTTCCCTGCCCACCTGGCCAAAGTCATTGATTCAATTAGTAGAGATTCTGATAAATTTGCATACCCATTAATAAAAAAAACATTTAAAATGTATTTGTTAATATTCTGAAAATATTTTTCTTTTACAATTCTTAAGAAAAATAAAATAGAAATAAATAAAAAGAAAAATTATATCTTTCCTCCTTCACCCAGAGTCTGTTACTCTCACAGTGAAACATTTCTATTCAGATGTGTTTTAACACATAGTAACCTCTTCTGCACAATTCTGTGGTCACCTAATTGAATCATAATAGCTTTTGTTTTGTTTTGGGATAATCAAGCTGTATTAAAAATATTAAAAAAACAGACTTACCAGCTACATAATAATTGTATGATTTGAAATGTTATCACTTCTACTTCATAGTAAAAAGAAGAACACTATTCTTGACCCATATTTAAGTTATTAATGAACTTTATAATATAGGGAAAATCAAGCTTATCAAGGTGGCTGGTGTAAATTTAAGTTTGCACAGGTACTCCTAATGAAGGGCCATATAAGTTGTCAGTTTTATGTGATGATCGTCGAGTCTAGAAAATATATTATATTTTATATGATGGGAAATGTGGATGACTATGTTAGGGAGTTTGTCCTTTATTCATAGGACTACTTTAGAGAATGATGTATTTGTTTACCTTAAAACTTATAGTTGATTTTTATTACTATTACTAGATAACTAGTTCTACTCTTCAGATACCACAGATTCTATATTTTTCTGGAGAATGACATATTTTCATGTACCTCCCCAAATAATACATTTAAAAGCACTATTTTGTATCAAGAAAAATTTGTAGTATACAGAGGGTCTCTCAGATTGCATCATAAAAATTAGGATAGTAGGCTCAAATAAGAAAAGTTAAATAGAACCATAATTATATCTTTAATGATTATTGTAATTAAATCCACTCTGTGTTTTATTTGTGAATTACTTGACATTGAGACGACACTGATGAAATTTCTGCTGCTCTGAAAGTTTGGGAGCGAATTAATTTTTCAAAACACTACTGGCAATTTAATACACATATTAATTGATATTTAACTTTATGCAGTGAAATTGTTTCCTGAAAAATTAATTACTTTATCCTCTATTTGGGTTAATTATGAAGCAATACAACTTCAAATTGAAAGTGTAAATGGTTTTGATTTAATTACACTGTGATCATTAATAATGTAGGTAAATTTCTCCCACTTAAGATACCTATGATCAAAGAATATTTTCCCAAAAGATTCTCAGAATATGTTTGCTCTAGTTTGGAAAGAGATGCCTGGTATATAAGGGAGATGGAAGTGTATTCGTAAGAAAAGTTACCAGTGGGAGTCCTATGCAGAATTAGAATTTTTAAATTAACAACCATTAGAGTATTTGTGTAATACAATGGGTACAAGGTTTAATAGCAGGAAGATTCTCAAATTGTCCTGTGTATGTCAATTATCGGTGGAAATATTGGAAAGAAGTGATTCTATGAAATGTGTCACACACAATGAGTGGGATATGTAAAAAGGGACGTGTGTTATTTTCCTGTCTGCAAGAGAGGTGTTTTGATACTTGAAATGCTTTCATTTCTCCTTTGGGGAAATGTAATCTCCTTGGATTACTTTTCCTGGTGAAGTTTAGTTTTGAAATTTTCAGTGTTTTTGAGCAAATGCTCAATACCTCTTTAAAAAATATATTTTATTTTTATCTATAAGGGAAAATGTCCTGCTATTTAGCCAATAATCTTTAAATACTTTGTGTGGATAACTTAACATATCATAGAAACACTGGGATTCACAGCTTTGTATTCTCATTTACTTTCAATAATTGTTCTTCTTTAATATATTGTATGTGTGGAACAGAAGACTTGAGTTTGACCTACAGGCATTAAGACTTGTATTATTTAATTTAAAAATCCTTTAAACTCATTTTAGGAAAATTATTACATGATGAATTATCAATTAAAGTTTATAAATTGTCCATTTATATTGTTTTGATATTTTCACACCTTTTACGCTTCATCTTGTACTAAATAGTAATAACAGAATTTTCATCCCTGATCCTGCATACAAAGTTATTTATGAGAAACTCAAATAGTCTACTTAAACTTTTATTATTAAATTGACAAGTCATGAAAGTTTGCCTTGAGTGTCTGCAGGTCAATCTTACATGGAGAAGAATTGGGTCAGACAGAGTGTCTTGCATTTAACAAATTTTCTCCAACTAGATTTCAAGCTAGGAGTCTCTAAAAAAAATCAATTTTGCAAAATTTAAAAACATTGAATGATACAGCACTTAGCCTAAATGGATAATTGGCAAATATATAAATTTAATGAGTAAAATACTATTCTACATTTCTACATATTCAGCAGGAAAATATTTTACCTTAGATTGAGTACTTCATCAAAAGCAAATCACTTCAGATTTGTTCAATTACTGCTATGAATTTGAACATAATAACTAAAAGTCTCAAAGTAATTTACTTTATCATAGTCCATGTTTGACAGCACCCCACATATCCCTAGATGGCTTCCCATTCAGTAATTGTTTTTAGGGGTATTTTCGGTCTATGACAGTATAATATCTTTCCTGCAATTTGCCATAAGAACATCAACAATACTTAATAATTGTCAATTTACTATATCAATGATACATACTGATTTACTGTAATTTACAACATAGAATGTTAATAAATGTTCTATAATTCTATAGATTGTTTATATTTAATAGGAGTGGTTTCTAATTCAATAGCCCCACATCTGGTTATTTCAGAATTTAATAGCAGTATTTCAGAATTTAACAGCAATATTGCGGTCCCCACCAAAGACCAAAGCATCAGAGTTTTCATTTATTTCCTTCATTTTATTCCATTTATTTCATTTATTTGAAGTAAGTTGTTTGCTATTTGACCTAGAGCTTTCCTGTTCCATAGCACCCCAGTCCTAAAATCAGTTTAAATATTCAACGAGTAAGTTTAGGCTTTCGTTAGTGTTTCATGAGATGTTCTCTAGGAACCTGCGCTCTCAGAGATAGCCCGGGTTGTTTGTCTGATGCTCTGAATAGACAAGTATGATGCCCTCTGCTTGAGCCCATCCTTGAGCCACTCCTGGATGCTTTGACTTGTACACAATGCAACAATTCACTTCTGGCAGTGAGCTGAATAGAATACATTAAGCACACATCCTGCATTCTGAACTGCTTTCTGTTTACTTTGAATTGTAATTCAAGGCAAGGCATTGAGGTCAGGCTTTAAATCTTGGGATATTTGAGCCCCCTACTTTTCTCATCAATTTTTAGCTCTGTTTTCTCTGTCTTATGACAGAAAGTGGTTTGAGATGAAGTGACTTCAAGTGTGTTATTTGGGTACAGGAAAAGGAGCAATGCTCTCCTCTCTCCTTGCCTCAGAGAAGCGTAACAATATGCCTCTGACACACACAACAGAACATGAGAGCCAGCTAATGCCAGCTTCAGTGAACCTTCATAATTTCCGGCCCTTTGTTCTCTCCACTGCAAGGGAAAGTGTAGAGAGAAGACATCTTATGTAGTTTTCCTCGATTTTAGAATTCTTGACTGGTTAGTAAGTGAGGAGAGAGGCAAAAATAAGAATCCAAATGTATTCATTTCTTTTTTTTTTTTGAAAAATGTTTGAAATTTTTTATTTATTTATTTTTTTTTTTGAGAGAGAGAGACAGGGCACAAGTAGGGGCGGGGCAGAGAGAGAGGCACAAATCTGAAGCAGGCTCCGGGCTCTGAGCTGTCAGCACAGAGCCCATTGCAGGGCTTGAACCCAGGCACCACAAGATTCTGACCTGAGCCAAAGTCACAGACGTAACCCACTGGGCCACCCAGGTGTCCCTAAATGTGTTAATTTCTAATGTCACTTCTATCAAGAATATTGTTTCATTTTATTTTCATATCTGATTTCTGGGTATTTATTTGACCTCAAAGAAACAGAATTTAGGACTAAAGAAATGAGGGTAGTTATTAGTTTAATAAAGAATGTTGACATTTTGTTTTTATTTATTTATTTTTTAATAGTAAGACGTCTTTTTTAATGTTTATTTGAGAGAGAGAGAGAGAGAGCGAGGAGGGGCAGAGAGAGGGCGGCACAGAGGATACACAGCAGGCTCTGAGCTCTCAGCACAGAGCCCAATGCGGGGCTTGAACTTACAAATGGCAGGATTATGACCTCAGCTGAAGCCAGGCACTTAATTGACCGAGCCACCAAGGCACCCAAGGATCTTGACATTTTAAAAAGAAAAGGAGACTAATAGTGATCTTACTGGAATCCATGCATACTACACAGAAGAATCCATAAATGGATCATGGATGTGATACAAGTATCCAGAACATCAAACCGTCTATGTTAAGTTAGTGAAAATAACAATAGTAAAGCTGAAAACATCCCTAAACCCAGAATACACAACTACACTAAGCAGAGGTTTGAAAATATAAATATAGCCTGCCTAAAGGAATTTAATTTTAGTTCAGAGATTCAAAAGTGTCCTAGAGGGCATTAGAAAAAAGGCAAGATCTAGCAACTTTATAATATTACATCATTGAAAAGACATTTATTGCCAAAAATTAAAACCTGAATATGATCGAGCATCAGGTCAAATGTCCAACTTCCAAGATACATAGTGTTCAAAAACACAAGTGAAGTGATAGAATGGGGTTGTGTAAACAAAATCCAGATTAAAAGACACTCTACGGAGTGTTAAAAAAAAAAAAGCCTTACTTTTATTTTTACAAAACATACCAGATACAAAGAAATGAAGGGGGAAAATTCTGTAGATTAAAGGAAAATTTAGAAACATAAAGAATAATCTGAGATGTGGACTTCACTTGTATTTGGCAAAAATAAATATTTTTTTAAATCATTAGACAATCAGGGAAACAGATACAGATTTATGATTTGCTTATACAATGCAACTTTTACTGCTTTATGGACAATAATAGAATTGCAGTTATGTTTTGTCAGAGCCACTGTTTTATACTAAAATAGCCACCGACTAAATGTTAAGCTGTCTGAAAATTACTTTGAAATAATTCCAGAGGATGGGAGGTATGGATGAAACAATATTGCCCACGAGTTGATAATTACACGAGGGGATCCAATTTACTCTTTTCTGTGTTTATGAACATGATTGAATTTTCCATAACAAAAGGGATAAAGAGGTTCTTGAAGGTAATTTTTATGAGAATAGTGTTGCCATTAGGCTAAATATCCAAATATCACTTCACTCTGGTACTTCTCTATGTTGCGTACTGATTTGGAATAAATCTGAATTAAAAGAGAGTATTGGTTGAAAGAAACTGAGATAATAAAGAGTTTGCGGTGCATGTATAATAAAAAATAATTTTATATAGTTGAATATGTAAAGAAGCAGAAGTTTATAAAGGTATAACAGATATGCAGTATAATTAAGGCTTTATTCTGATACAGTAAAATGTAAATGAGCTTAGGAGATACAAGGTCCAGGGTCTGATGCCCTACCTATCTTGTTAGGAAAGCCACTGAGCCTCAATTTCCTCTTCTGTAAAATGGTAATAAGTATACTTTCCTCAAAAGAATATTGCAGATGTTTAATAATTTGTGAAAAACCCTAGTACTTACATAATACTATGTTCTAAATATGTTATTAATATATATTAACACATATTGGGGCATCTGGATGGCTCAGTCAGTTAAGCATCCAACTCTTGGTTTTGGCTCAGGTCATGATTTCACCATTTGTGAGTTTGAACCCTGTGTCAGGCTCTGTGCTGACAGTGTGGAGCCTACTTGGGATTCTGTCTTCCTCTCTCTCTGCCCATCCCGTGCTTGCTCTCTCTATTTCTCTCAAAACAAATAAAATTAAAAAAAAAACTTAAAAAATTAAGTATAAATATATATATTTATATATGACAATTTTTTTGCATTCAGTCACTTGAGACAATAACCACTAACCCTAGTGTCCAGCAAAAAAAAAAAAAAAAAGACTGATGTCAATCTTATTTGTATTTATGTATGTTGTCATTCCCTTTTGAAATGCTGTTTTCTTGAACAGAGAATACATTTGACTGTCGTACTTCCAAGTGGAAAATGCATTCTGATTAAAGTATGTGGTAGATCATATTCACGGCAGCTTCTTTATAATACACCTTATTCATTGTCATGCTTTCTTCTCTTATACACACTGACGCATATGCTGCTCATAGATCATGTATATTACCTGTAGTAAATTGGAACCTTCAAGTTTTGGGGCCACATGAACAAAAACTGATCAGGATTTGAGTTGGAATGAAAGAAAATATAAAGGGACATTATTCGATTCCAGTTTTTAATGCATTGTTTGGATAGTTAAGGCAATTTAATGCTCAGGATTATTCTTATGAAGAAATACATTCATCCTTCTCCTTGCTTTTGCAGATAGGAAGCCTGTAGAATTAACTCAGTTTATTTCAGCAGGCATCAAACTTTTACCAGGTGCTTCCTTCCTTCCTCAATGAGTCACGATATAGTCCTTAAAAGGAATCTAACTAGTGTTCCTTCGATTTGGCGGCATTTTAATACAGGTGGAAAGATAAACATAAAATTAAAAACATATTCTGAAGACAATGAGAAGTATGGAAGATTAAGAAACCAATTAATTTGGAGCTAATGTAGTTGGGCAAGATTTGATAGAAGAGATGGGATTTGGACCAAGTGGCTCTGGGGTAATTTCAGTGCAGGAGATATGGTGAGATCAAATTGGAAGAGCTTTCCATATAAGGCTAAGTGAATGTGCTTTATTCCAAAGCAAATAAGAATGGATAGTAGACTTCTGAGCAAGAGAAACAATTTTATACAAGTCTCATTTAAGTAAGATTTAGTATAGCAGTCTTATGTTTAGTGAGTTGTGTCAAGGAGAGTTTATGAGCAAAGGGAATGCTTTTGTAGCCATCCGGATGTCAAGTGATGAAGTATGGTGTGGAGTAGGCAGTGGAATTGAGAAGGAAAACAGGCTAAGGGTCAGGATGGATAGAAAATGCATGCAGGGATGATGGCAGATAGATAGGTGAATAGATACATACGTACATATTTCTATATGAATTAAGACAACCATAAAGATATCACAAGAAAAAATTTAAACCCTTAATTTAAACCACCTGGTATGAAACAGGTAGGAGCACATTTTGGGTTTTGCGTGAATGTGCTGGGTTTCCCAGGCTTTCTGACCAATGAGAAGTAGTTTTCATACTACTCCCTCCTCTGCCTGCCTCTTATTTATTTTCTGTGTCTGCTTGATCAAGTCTGGCTCACTTTTTCTTCTTGGGTGAGGGAGGGGAAAGGTAGTGTGACCAGGCCATGAAATTTCCTTTTCAGCCAGTCCACAATGTCCGCTGATGCGTCCACCTCAGTCCACAGGCTGGAATGAGGTCACACGGCCATGCCCAGGTGCCAGGAAGCCCGAACCTTGGCATCTCTGCACTTAGATGGCATCTCTGCACCATTTTCCTTTTCTAAGCCTTGATATCTCAATTGGTGAATCAGTCTTCACATGTTTCCTAAGTTTGTCATGAGGAATATTTGAGATAATTATTTTAAAGGTGATTATTAAAAATTTAAAACATATGGGGCTCAGTCGGTTAAGTGGCCAACTCTTGATTTTGGCTCAGGTTGTGATTTCAGTGTCCTTGGGATCCAGCTCAGGGTCAGGCTCCCCGCTGAGTGTGGAACCTGCTTAAGATTGTCTCTAGCTCTCCCTCTGCTCCTTCCCAGCTCATGCACACACACCCCCCCCCACACACACTCTTTCTCTCAAAAAAAAAAAAAATTTGTAAATGTACAAATATGTTACTACCAGTGTTTAACATATAGTGTGAAAAAATAACACATAAAGCAACAAATTAGTCAAAACTAGGAAAAAGGAAAACTACCTTTGGCTCACTTTTTAAAATGAAATAAATTGTTTTAATATTTATTCATTTTTTAAATTTTTTAATGTTTTATTTATTTCTGAGAGAGAGAGAGAGACAGCATGAGCAGGGGAGGGTCAGAGAGAGAGGGAGATACAGAATCCAAAACTGGCTCCAGGCCCTGAGCTGGCTGTCAGCACAGAGCCCGACACATGGCTTGAACCCACGAACCATGAGATCATGACCTGAGCCGAAGTCGGACACTTAACCGACTGAGTCACCCAGGTGCCCCATTTATTCATTTTTGAGAGACACAACGTGAGCAGGGGAGGGTCAGAGAGACAGGGAGACACAGAATCCAAAGCAGGCTCCAGGCTCTGAGCTGTCAGCCCAGACTGACACAGACTGGGAGATCATGACCTGAGCTGAAGTCAGACGCTTAATTGACTGAGCCACTTAGGAACCCCCACTTTTATTAATTTTAAGGATTATGTGTTATTACTGACCCAAAGCCATCTCTACCTTTTCATATCCTAATCTAACATGTTTAGGAAAAAGTAACTGAAAGAAGTCTTAAGTACAGAATGTTACTTGATTTAAAAGCTGTGGCTTTGAACTTTAGGGACTGGTATTAATAAGTGCCTTTGATTCAAGTGCACTTAGCAAACATCTTCTAAAATGCAGTCTATGCCCAAGGTTTGCATCATTCACTTCTTTATGTAAAGTTTTCTCAAGGGAGATAATGTGGTAGCAGTTAACATTAAAAAGCAACACTGAATAACTGTAGCAGACAGGACATAAAAAAGACATCCCTTTGAAATTGCAAAAAGGATTATGTAAGCATCTTATGGTCTTCTCCCATCTTTGCAGATCATTTAATTTTAATGGCTACAAATTTTCTGGATCCTGGTTTTTGAATTATATATGCAGATAACTGAATATATTCTGAAAATAAATTTTAGCAGTTCCAAAATATTTATCTATTGGAATTAAATGTATATGTGTATATATGTGTATGTGTGTGCATGTATGTGTGTGCATGTATGTGTGTGTGTGTGTGTGTGTGTGTGTGTTATGGTCATACCAAATTACTTATTTTTATGACAACACTAAGCCATCATTGAAACTTTTTTAGAGGGAGAGAGAAAAAGAGAGAGAGTGGAGGGGCAGAGAGGGAGAGATGGATAGAATCCCAAGCAGGCTCTGTGCTAACATGTGAGGCTGGAACTCAAGAACTGTGAGTTCATGACCTGAGCCGAAATCAAGTTGGAGGTTTAACCGAATGAACCACCCAAGCACCCCAAAAGTTATTTTTGAAGTTACCTAGGACAACATGGCTGATTATGATCAAGTTGAATATTTTTATTTTGAACTTATATCTTGTCTCTTTAAGAACACAGGAAAATCTTTGATGGCAGGAGATAGTTAATCAATTCATCCATCTCTCTTTGTGTCAGAGAAATAAGAGGTACTCCATGAAGCCTTACTTTATTTTTTTGAAAAAGTATTTAATAGCATAGGATACATCAAAAACCATGAGCCGAAGACCTGCTTCAGATCTACAGGATGTCAGCACGCAGGTAACAAAACCCATCTAAGGCTAAATAGTAATAAAAGCTGGTATAAAAAATTAAGCAAAAGTCACTCTCATCAAAGTTTAGAGTAAAAGACATCAAAGGCAAACGGACATAATTTATGTAAAATAACTTTGAGACGATAAGGTAAAAATTTAAAGAAATAGAGAAGAGTTGAAATGGCATATGAGAAGCTGGTAGCTGGTAGAACTCATCCCCCAATAACTGAGAATGGGAAGCTTCCGGACTGTGAATAGTCAGCACATCGGGGGAAAGTGGGTGACATGAAATCACCCCCAAGTTGTAAAGGGAAGTAAGAAAATGTATGATTTTGAGAAAAAAGTATTTGTGCATATAATTTTTTCCAGATTTTGAACACTGATAATTAGTTTATGATAGGTGTGATATTCCTATAAAAACATATATCTTCATTATTAGGGAGGGTTTTGGTTTTAAGAGTATAAGGAGAAAGGTTTAAGTCTTAGGGCAACCTTGGTTCCAATCTGGCCTTTTCCCTTTGTGCCAGTTTCATACTTCAGAGAAGTGTGTTTTGTTTTTAGGTTTTAATCTCTAAGTCCTTGTTTTCCTTTATTTTTAAAGCAAATGATAATATCGAGTTAAATACCTTAAAACGTGCCTTACGCACATAATAAACTCTCATGGTGCCAAGGGAAGAGAAAGAGAATGATGCCGTGGTTGTGGAAAATGACAAAGCACTACTTAGGCCTGGTGATAACGCAAATGCCCACCGTGGATGGAGATATTAAATAGCTGTTCAGCGCTGGAGGAAGACCTCCCCGCATCATTCCTTCAGCAAATGTGTATTTAGTGCCTCCTTTCTTCCAGGCACTGTTCTGTGTGCCGGTGATAGGACAGGAGGTCCTCAATCTTTCAAGAGCTTCGGAACTCGGGTGCGCTGGGTGTTCAACTGTGAAGGACCCATAACATCTGTTGTTAATGAGACGTCTAGCAGAATTCTCTTTCATATGTTTCTGGACCAGCTGTGTCGGGGAAGCTACTTTTAGGGGAATGAACTTCTCCATGAAAAGGGATTACAACAACAACACAAAATACTAAATTTCTTTCAGGGCAAGTGCATCAGTAGACTCACGCGTTCTCCGTGTGCCATAGCGTGTGTGAAATGCATTGCTCACCGAGAAATGATAATCACAAATAACTTTAGGTGAGGGTAATTTTAAGTTCAGCAGAATACTTCATCTAGACTTTAAAGGAAATTATTTTTCAGATCTTAAAGCATTGCCTACGATAGGTCAGGTGCTAAATTTGGCCTAGTTTTATTTTTTTTTGATCCCTAGCACTCAGAGATTCATATAAATGGAAGCAGTGTAAGTATTCTATAATTCATGAATTCTCAAGTAAGATTAACAGTTATCTTAAGACTAATGCTGGCATGTGATGTGTAAGTTTTCATCTTATTTTGTCATATTTTCGCACTATGTATCTTTTCTAATTCTTCACTGAATGCTCATAGTGGTCTCCTGCGAATTAGAGAATAACATCGCTCTGAGGGAGCGTGTGTTTTGATTTTATGTGTTGTTGTCAGAAGCTTCACAGCTAGAAGTAGACATGTTACAAGGGATGTAAAAATAAATACCTATAAATGTATTTATAAGCTACAAGAGAGCTTATGAAACTCATGTAATAACTTAAAAATAAGAAACTAGGGACGTCAGGGATGCTAGAGGTAATTAAAGAGGGAATATTATTTCGGAGGGACTATTGGTATGAAAATTTTTGTATATCTGGATTTGTTGAGTAGGAAACAAGGGCCCAAAGTTGGGTCCAAACTTTGTGAGCAAAACACATAAGGAAAAGGTGAAGTTACCAAAAATATACATATATATCCTGTTGATAATAAGGTGAAAACACACCACTTCTTATGGGAAGGCACAGCATTTCCTGGCCCCAGTGATGAGGAAAAAGGGCTCCCGTGGCTTATCCCTGAAACATTTACTGAGTTCTCTGACAACAAAGGTAGTAACAAATATTTGTTATAGCATCTCGCAGAAGAAGATGAAAGTTCCATGTTAAAGTACAATTCAGTGTCAATAAAAAATTTCTGTATGTGTAATTCAGTGAAAAATCCTAGAGCCAAATACACTGTGTGTAAGGAGTCCAGCTTTCCTCACAGAGGGAAAAATCTAGATTCACTACCATGGAGGTCTGTATATGCTTCCCATCTGTGATGATTTAATTATTTTATGTATCTAGGCTCTTAATGAGAATCAGACCCAGATTTTCTTGTCATTATGGTTTAATGGACCACCGGTATACAGTTCCCCTTTATGAGGCTGACAGTCTCTGGTTCTGTCTCCTTTTCAACACAGCCATGGCCTAACCTCAGGGAAATACCAGAGGGAGAGCCCGAAGTCCTTTCCCCACTTCAAATAACTGGGAATTTTAAATGACCAGACACTGGGTCACCTGGAGAGCAGAAGTGATAGATAACCCTTCACTTCCTTCTTCACTTCTCTTATTTTTTTCACCCAACTGAATTTTGCAAAAGTAATTTTGCTTGTAAGTACTTTGCTAATTGTAGTGTTGTGGACTAGTGCTTACAACATGATGTGCACTTCATAGGATGGTTATAAGAATGACTCTGAAAGTCATGCCTGCAGAGTCAGAGCCCAGCATAGAGCCCAGATTCCCATGTTTGTCTGCACTTTGGAATTCCCAGGGAGCTTTGAAAAAGACTGAGGCTCCATTTCATTTACAGAGGTTGTGAATTAATTAGTTTGAGGGTGTGGCCTGGGCTTTGGAAGCTCAGAAAGGTCTCTAAGTAATTCTTAAGTGCACAGGAATATGGGAATTACT
This sequence comes from Crocuta crocuta, assembly GCF_008692635.1. NCBI lineage: Eukaryota > Metazoa > Chordata > Mammalia > Carnivora > Hyaenidae > Crocuta > Crocuta crocuta. The sequence goes on from NW_027527775.1 coordinate 4,873,754, forward strand.
GACCTAGCACCTGGTAAATGCTCCTCAGGTTAGTTCCCCTGCAGCCAGGTATAGTCTGATGAAAGCCGTGGTACTAGAGGCATCACATGCTAATTTTAATTTCCCAAATGTGTCTTCAATAATACAGCAGATGCCATATGAAACAACAGTCTTGTGTTTCTGTTTAAGGAGCGAACTTAAATTACAACATAGACTTTAAAAATGTACCATAAAAATGTATTGTGCAACATACACTACTAATCAAATTGTTTTCTACGTGGGAATAAAAAAAAAAAAGCAAATCATGAGTCCAGCAATTATGGGCAGTTCAAGAGCTGACTTTGCACAATGTCAACAAGTAAAAAGATGTGCTGAAGCATTCAGTAATGATTTGCAAGTCAGCAAACAGTGATAGCAGCTGCTTTATAGGTGGAGAAAAATTGTACCTCATTTTCACCCTCAGGGAATATACGTGTTTAAATTTATTTCCTGTTGTAAATGTGAAAATGTTCATTAGATTTAAAAAAAAAAAACATAGTCGCCTGTCATGTGCATAAAGTTGATGTGAATTAGCTGATTAAAAACATGGCTGCACTGGTTTAGCCTAAAGAATCCACGGGACTCAAGCAAGAACAGATTCAAAGAGGTTCAAATTCAAAGGCAATTTAAGAGGTTTCCTTTCCCAATCCTGTCATCTTGCGGAGGAGGGAATCCTTTATCAAAGGTATCAGCCACTTTTCCAAGGTCATAAGAAGATCTAGTAGAAGACACAGAGTTCATTTCTCCCATCTTCTAAACCAGTTAGCTTGTTTTGATTATGTGATGCTGACTTAGTGGAAAATGAGCGGCACTGGATGCAAAGCCTAAATGTTCAAATCTAGATTCCTGTAAATCAGAGAAGAAAGCAAATTGATTAAGACGGTGTCAAAGCAAAACTCACACTGACAAGGTTAAACAGGCAACAGAGACTTTATTCAAGGCCGTGGCAACAGAGGAGAGAGAGAGGAAGGAAGTCTGAGCTCAGTTCTCCTGAAACAGAGGGTGGGGTGGAGGTGATGTGTGGATGTGTCTGTGTGTGCTGGGTGAGAAGAACAGAGGCCATTTTTGTTTGCTACTTTGCTTTGCTCAAAGGAAAAGTGAATGTTCTCTGATAGTTCTACCAGAAAGATATTTCCCAGTTGGACACCACTCTCCCACAGAGACTGCAAAGGGACACTCTCTTGGACATTACCTTTCAAAGAGATGCTCCCCGATCTCTGAGGAAAGATATTCCTCGATTGTGTAACTGGCAAGGGACATTTAAAAAGATATATCCCTGAAAGGGACAGGGAAAGAATGGACCAAAGGTAAAAAAAAAAAAAATAATAGTAAATTGACTAATTAAAAGTAAACTAAAACTTTTAAAAAAGAGGCTGAATTATATATTTAAGGTGGGAACATCTTTCTATTACCTTGACTCTCAAATGTAATACCACTACCAAAAGAAAAAGAACAATTATAGGTTTTCTAGAATAAGTGCTCTAAGAAAAGGCAGGTCAGGAACCAGGGTCAGGAAGAAGCCTTTCTGAAGTTTAGTCAAAGTGAGGTAAAAATCAAAAACATTTTGTTGAGAAAAATTTTCTGTTTTAATTCTAGATCATATCTTGTATTTTAAACTCTATTTACATCCATTTTATTTGATTTTCACATCAATTTATGAATTTGAAGCAACAAAAATGATACTTATTTAATGAGTTAAGAGTATTGAGACCCAAGGATGTTAACAATCTTAGTAAGTCTCAAAATTGATAGATGACATAGCCAGCAGCTGCCATGGCCATTCTAAACCCAGTGATTAGAAGTTCTGAAAGTAGTCAGTGACACCGTTGTAATTTCAGGCATGTGCTATAGCTGATACATGAATAAAATACGTTTTATTAGCATGCCAGATTTAGCACTGATTTACTGCAGTTGCTGAAAATGACGTCAAAAGTATTATATTGTGGGGTGCTTTGGTGGCTCAATTGGTTAACCATTCCCCTCTTGATTTGGGTTCAGGTCATGATCTCATGGTTCTGAGATCGAGCCCCGTATTGGGTTCTGCTCTGAGCGTGGAGCCCACGTGGGATTTACTCGTCCTCTCCCTCTGCTGTTCTCACTCAACGTAAATAAATAAACATAAAATAAAAGTATTACCTAGATCTCACTTATCCAATAATGGATGGCCATATGTGTCTACTGAATACTTGAAAAATAGCTCGTCTGATTGAAATATGCTGTAAATATTTTATATGTACTGAATTTTGAAGAATTTTGAAGAAAATAAAGAATATAAAATATATTAACATTTCTTTTTTATTGAATTGATGTTCCACGATGATATCTTGGACATATTGAGCCAAATTAAATGTAACATTAAAATTAATTTCACCAGTTTCTTTTCTATTTTTTAATCTTCCTACTAGAAAATTAAAAAGTCCCTATGCAGCTCATATTATATTTCTGTTGGACAACATTAATTTAGATAATTAAGTATTAAAAATTAAATACACTTTGTCATACACAATTACTTAGAATTTGGATACCAAATCAAATGATCTGGTGAATACTTTGGAAGCCCTGGTTTTCACTTAAGTGAAAAATAACAATTTACATTTGTACTTAAGGAACTATGAAGAAGGTAAAACTAATTTGAAATGCTTGGATATTTTGAAACCAGTTTTTAGTGGAAGTGCATTCATGAAATGATTCAAAAAATATTATACCTGTAAAAAGAGCATTCAGGAAAGGGTGGCAAGGGAGCTCAGGTGCACAAAATTACACAAGCCACAGACCAAGAAAACATTACACACACAGAACAGCTGTGTAAGTGTGCCTCCGAGCATGCACTGTTTAGTGCTGCAAGCTAGCAAGGTTCTTTGCAAAATCACATGAGAGCTGCAAAGATAAGAAATACATAGTCCACACTACTCTAAAGTTTTAGATTCTTATTTCAGATGTGTCATTGTAACCAAGATGGTGACAGAGAGACCAAAGCCTGTGCATATTAAATAAATGCCTAATACGTCAATCATTTTAACATCTGTTAGACATGATACTCTTGTGTCCTCATAAAAAATAAAGTAAGCCTATAAAATTGACCATCTTAACTGTCTTCAACTGACAGTTGACTGCATATTCAGCTTGTGTCCAAATGGAGTAAAATGAATTGGCTTTATTCTGCCACTTGAAACAATAAGAAAAGTGGACAAACATATAAAAGAACAGTTTTCAAGTCTCTGTACAGCAGGCAATGACAATGATTCTGGAAGATGTGAAAGCGAAGGAATATGTTTTATGATTAAGTTCCTTGAGAGAATTCCCAGGCCATAACGTTGGGCAGTGGAGGTCAAGGGACCCCTTCTACGCCCTGGAAAAGAGAGGTGGAGCTGTTGCAACTCATTGCATGAGGCCCACAATAATCTGAAACCACACAGCAAAAGGCATTTTGGGAAAAGAAAACTACAGACCATATACATCATAGACATAGATACAGAAGCTCTAAATAAAGTTTTGGCAAATAGCACCCAACAAAATATAAAAATGGTGAGGTTTCATGAGCAAGTAGAATTTGTCTCAGGAATGCAAGAGATTGGGTTAACATTTGTAAATCAATGTAATTTACTACACTAACAAAATAAAGAAGAGACTAATATCTCAGAATAAGCTTTTGACAAGAATCAGCATTTATTCCTGATAAAGCTCTCAGCAAACTAGGAATAGAAGTGATTTTATTCAAAATGATAGACAGCACTTATGAAAAACCTTCAGCTAGCATCATGCTTAGTGTTGAAAGACTTAATGCTTTCCCCCTAAAATGAGTCATTAAAACAAAAATATTTGTTCTGGCTACTTCTATTCAATATTAAACCAGAAGTGTTGGCCAGTAAAATAAAGGAAAACAAAAAAACAACAACAACAACAATAACAAGCAAGAAGGCATTCTCTGAAAAAGGAGACATTCAACTGTGTACTGAAAGATGATGTTATCATCTAAGTGGATAATCAAATGGAGTCTTTAAAAAGGCTACCAGGGGGGCACCTGGGTGGCTCAGTCAGTTAAGCGGCGGACTTCGGCTCAGGTCATGATCTCACAGTCCGTGGGTTCGCGCCCTGCGTCGGACTCTGTGCTGACAGCTCAGAGCCTGGAGCCTGTTTCAGATTCTGTCTCCCTCTCTCTCTGACCCTCCCCCACTCACACTCTGTCTCTCTCTGTTTCAAAAATAAAATAAACATTAAAAATGTTTTTAAAAAGGCTACCAGAGCTAAAAATCACAAGGTTGCAAGAAAAAAATAATCACTATACAAAATCAAATGTATTTAAAAAAAATTAGAAACAAAAATAATACTACCATTTATAAGATTTATCAAACATACGAAATTCTTTGGGATAGATCTTAGAGAACATTTGAAAAATAGTGAACAATGTTGCTAAGAGAAATGAGAAGTACCTATGTTAAAGGGAGACATATGCTATTTTCATGGGTGGGAAGATTCAATGTTTTTAGTATGTTATTGCTCCCCAGGTTGATCTCCAGTTTTAATACAGTGTCAATCAACAGGTCAAAAGACAGTTTTTAAAATACTTTTAAAAAATATTTATTTATTTTTGAGAGACAGAGTGTGAGTGGGGAAGAGGCAGAGACAGAGGGAGACACAGAAACTGAGGCGGGCTCCAGGCTCTGAGCTGTTGGCACAGAGCCCAACATGGGGCTCAAACTCACAGACTTTGAGATCATGACCTGAGCTGAAGTCGGACGCGTAACGGACTGAGGCACCCAGGCGCCTCATGCACAGACATATTCTTTAGCTTGGAGCCCCTCCATTTTAATTATCCATTGACTAGTCTATCTTACACATTGTACTTTTAATACCCTAAGAGAATGTAATGTGATATCTTCACATCATCCTAATCTAGGGTCTGTATATGATATTTGATAAAATGTTGAGTAAATTGATCAGTCTTGGGAGCATATCCCTGGTTTAGAGCAAATCCTGATAAATCCTTTTTGTTTTTTTCACAGCCATCTTTTTCTACTGTCTGCTCTGTAAATCTAAGTTAGTAAGCTTACATAAAATGCTGAGGTTCTAAATGTTCCCAGCTGATCTATTCAAGTGATTTTAATCAATCTGTTGCAAAAATCATAATAGAAACTACAATTATGTCGTATGCTATATGTCTGATAGTATCAAGATGAGATACCACAAATTGCTTGAATAAATCAAATGAAAGAGCCATATGGAGTGTGGATTTTGCTAGTAATTCAATCACTAAATTAGAGCCACACATTCATTTTTAACCAATCCGATAAGACGCCAAAATTGGTATATTTTATTCTTGTGCTTATTATACAACCATGCCCAGATTGGGCTCAATAAATTCTAGTTGGATTAAATTCTCTACAAGATGGGCACATTGCATCGCCTGTTCATTTAATTCAAACAAATGCTTACTGGACACTTTTTATTTGAAAATAATTTCCCTGTGGAGAGCTATATAATTGCAGTGACTGGCTGTGGAGTTGGGACTGCTGAGCTCTTCAAGGGTTGCTCAGTTATCTGGCTGGAAACATGCAGAATTTAGGTAGAGATCTTTTTTCATCAACATTTTATTCCAAATATTTCTTGAGAATTTACTGTGTGAAAATGCTGCTCTAGTGCCTGGAAATAAAGGGCGAATGAAATCGAGCCCTGTTCCTTTCCTTATGGAGTTTACAGTTATCAATCACATAATTACATGAACCAGGGGGAAAGCTCAGTTGGGCTGAGTGTCCCCAAACAAGAGGTAAACCTACTAGGGGAGCCCATGGCAGAGGCAGTTGAACTATGCAGGGAGTTAGGAAGGGCTTCTCTGAGAAAGTGATGATTAAGCCGAGACTAGAAGAACAAACAGAAATCAACTAGGAGAAGAGAGAGAGCATTGCAGGTAAGAGAAACCAGAAGTGCACAGGTGTGTCAGGAGGAAGCATTGTGACTAAGGATGACCAAAAGATGGATGACACACCTGCAAAAATGCAACAGAGGAAAGTGGTGGTGATAGAAGAAGCCCTGAAAAATAGATGAATACAGCTTTCTCCTTATTGTAAAACAATGTAAGCGTTTGACTAATGATGCTGATGTATGGAGAATGGGTTGGGTGGGATGAAGTGGAAGCTGATAATTAGTTATGATAATTAGCTATTGTCATCATCCAGACGAGATATGATCGAACTTGGAGCCAGGCTGGTGGTAGTAGAGAGGGAGAGAATGAATAGCTAAGAAATAGACTTAAAGGTCAGGGGGTGCCTGGGTGGCTCCTCTGATTAAGCGTCAGAGTCTTGATTTTGGCTCAGGTCATGTTATCACTGTTCGTGAGTTTGAGCCCCACATTGGGCTCTGTGCTGATGGTGCGAAGCCTGGGATTTTCTCTCTCCCTCTCTCTCTGCCCCTCCCTCACAATTGCTTGCTTTCTCTCTCTCAAAATAAATAAACTTTAAGAAAAAAGAGGTCAAATGCACTGGATAGTGAATTTAATAAGGTGGGTGTCTACAACAGTTTTGATATGTACAGCTAAGTAAATGGTTAGTTTACTTTCTTCACTGAGGTACGGAAAGCTCAGAATGGCCAGTATTTTCTGAGCGCTTGGAAGCAGAAGAGTGCGGAGTGTTCCTCTCTAAATATGTTGAGTTTGAGATGCCTTTGTAGATACAAAGTTGGTGTCAAACAGCTGGATATGGGAGTCTGGAGCTCATAGGAGGATTGGGGAGAGTTGTGAGCCTTCTTTATTTAAGTCATACGACAGAGGTGCAGATGTGGTCACCTAAGAAGAAAATAAACAATAATAGAAGGAAGATGAAGATGGAAAGAGGAAAAAGGAGATGGAAAATGAGAATCTGTGTACACACCTTGGGAAGATAGGCTGGAGAGAGAGAGCCCCGGTTAGAGGCTGTTTAACTTTGTACCTCAAACTGTGTGGTCAGTGAACCAGTGATGTTGATTAGGAATTTGAATCTCAGATATCACAGGAGACCTGCATCTTAATCGGACGTCTAAGTGATTTGAGTGCATATTAAAGTTTGAGAAGAGTGACTTTATAACACTCTGCTATAGAGGGAGGAATTTGCAGTTCACTTAGTCTACTCCGTAGGAGAACACGGGCTAGTTAAAATGAGAGACTGACCTTAAACTTTGTATTGCCTGGCACATACGAAATTCTTAATAATTGTATAATGAATGAATACATGCAGAACGGAAGAGAATGGGAAGGGAGTAAGAGCACCTTTTACTACTCACTACCTTTTTTCTGTACTCGGCTCCCCAAATTCAAATGCAGTTTCATTCAACTTTGACCTTAGCTGTAGTTTAAATTCACAGCTTTCCCCTATCTCTTTGCCATTCATTACCTCTCCTTCAAATATTCTATTGAAATATTACTGAGTTCCCTACAATACTACATGCTAGAAATGCATCTCTTCTTCAATACTTACTTAAATAACCCCAAAACTATTATAGCAGGTGCATGCACATTGTCAAGTTACATTTCATTTTTTAAAAAAATTTGGCACTTTTACAGGAGTATATCAGTGATAATACTATGCACTGCATCCTAAGTAGAAACTTTTAAATATGGTATTATTAAAATTGGGTTTTTAAAATATTTTCTTGTCTTCCTTTGAAATTGAGATAGACTTTTATACTGTGTAATTAATACTGTACTTTGTAAAAATTTGAATATACAAAATCCTTTCTAAATGTTTATTCCCCCTAGAGTTAGTCATTGTAAAAATATTGTATATAAACTTCTAGATTTTTAATAAACATATACAGTTATACGGTGGGATGATATGAATGGAATATTTTTCTTTGTTACAAAATAACTTAATAATGTACAATCCAATGCACATTATTTATTATGAATCTTTTTTTAACATGTGAACTATCATCTCCTCTTGATCTGATTACTTATTTCCCCTTTCTTTTCTCTGATAACATGAAACTGCTCCCTAGATCTCTTTACTCTTTTGTTTTGTAGAAGCCATTCTTGCCTTGTAATTGTCTATATTATTTTCCTGTTTGTCATTTATTTTGCATTCCTCAGCCTTCTTTATAAAGCTTTTTTAGTGTCTCTATTCATTTTCTACACATTCCTTGAGATTAATAAGTTCATTATTTTAATAACTTATAAAATAATAAAAGAACCTGAGACAATATTTTAAATTTAAAAAATATTTTAATGTTTTATTTATTTCTGAGAGAGAGAGACAGTATGAACAGGGGAGGGTCAGAGAGAGAGGGAGACACAGGCTGAAACAGGCTCCAGGCTCTGAGCTTTCTATCAGCACAGAGCCCAATGCGGGGCTCAAACCCACAAACCATGCGATCATGACCTGAGCCCAAGTCAGACGCTTAACCGACTGAGCCACCAAGGCACCCCTTGAGACAATTTTCTGAGTGCTCACTGGGAAGGATTCTATAGATTTCTTTATCTAAACAGTCTGATATTTTAATTTTGGTTTCTCCTTTGACCCACTAATTATGGAGCGGTGCCTTTCTTTCTTTTCTTTTTAATTCCAAATTTTTGATTCAATGTTATTATTAGATTTACTGTGGTGTAGTCTAAAGTCATACTTTGAAAGGTGTTCACTTTTAGAATTTATCAAGATTTAAATTATGGCCCAGAATATGATGAAATTTATATAATTGTTTCATTAGCATTAGATAATTATATTTTAGAAGTAAAATATTATAAATAGAGATCTTTGGCATTAGTCAGATTTCCAAAATTATTTATCATTTTATTCAAATTCTGTATATTATTTCTTTCCTCTATAATCTATTGATTTATAAAAAAGGTGTATTATTATCCCTAAATAAGACTCTGGAGCTTTAAATTCCTCCCCGTACTGCTAGCAACTCCCCATTCCCTTTATATTATGGTACTTTTACTAAGTGCATAAAGCCTTGTGATTATCACATAATACCATGCTGATATCTTTGTAATATTCTGGCCTGAAATTCTACATTGTTAAATAAGAATTATATATCATTAACTGTATTTTCTTTTGTTTGCATTTCCTAATTTGAGTCATTTGGGGCTACTCTCTTATTTTTAATCCGTCTTGTCTTTTTTTTTTTCAAGTGTGGGCTCCTGTTGCCCCCCAAAAATGGCACATAGCTCTTGGGATTTTACTCAAGAGCAAGTGAGTGGCTAGAGTTAAACATCTCACCTGTCATTTTGGTGGGGCAGATTTGAGTGGTGTCATTGAACAAGAAGTATCAAATGGTTAGATTAATGGTCAAGTCAGGTAGTGATATCACCTGGCTTCCCTATGAATTGTGGGAATGAAATCCTGCCATTTGAAGCAATGTGGATGGGACTGGAGGGTATTATGCTAAGTGAAATAAGTCAGAGAAAGACAGATATCATATGTTTTCACTCATTTATGAAACTTGAGAAACTTAGCAGAAGACCATGGAGGAAAGGAAGGGCGAAAATAGTTACAAGCAGAGAGGGAGGGAGTCAAACCATAAGAGACTTAAATACAGAGAACAAACTGAGAATTGATGGGGCAGAGGTGGGGGGGAGAGGGAAAAATGGGTGATGGGCATTGAGGAGGGCACTTGTTGGGATGAGCACTGGGTGTTATATGTAAGCGATGAATCACGGGAATCTACCCCCAAAACCAAGAGCACATTGTATACACTGTATGTTAGCTACCTTGACAATAAATTATATTTAAAAAAGAAAAAGAAAATTATAGAAAGAGACATACTGTTTGGCAAATTTTGCTAATCAAGTAGAACTGTTGAATGATCTTAATATCTACTGGCTGTTCCATTGTTTATCAAGGAAAGAACAATAATACTGAAAAGTAATACTGAAATTACATATAGATATATTTATATATAAAAGAAAGGGGTTCTGCTTGCTCGCAAATAGGGAAAGGGCTATGTGGTCTGATGTAATTCCATGAACACATAGTTATAATCATAGTTTTTTTTTTAATAATTAGAAGAGGATTCAGAGATATTTACAGATAATCAAACTAAGATACAGATCAATTAAGATGCTTGAAAAAATTCTGTTGCCAGTTAGTTGAGAAAGGGAATGAAACACAGAAATCAAACTTTCAGTCCAAGCACTTTCCCTCTGTTAACTTACTCATCCTTCTATTTCATGACGTTGCCTAGAGCAAGCCCTGAGGAGACCTACTTCTGACTAGCACAGGGCTAATCCCCTATTGCCGGTGACATTTTATACGGATTTTCTTATTTTTTCATGTCTGCAGTGCAAGAGAAGAAACTGTTCTCACAGTATATGGCACAAATTATTCAGGCTCTCTCATTCTGCATATCTTATCTCTTAAGTATTTCTCTATGTGGGACACTTGCCCAAGTGTAAACATCTTTTGTGACATAGCACCTCTATTATGTTTAAACATACTGTTTAAACAATTATCTTTGTGCCAACCTTTCACATAAAATCCAATTGATCTGGCATTTACTTAGATGACTAGGTGATTGTGTTGCTATTTTTATTCAGGCACAATGTCAACTGTACCAAAATGAATTTTCCGTATTTTCAAACTGGAAAATGTTTTCATATTTTGCCAATAAAGTACAGAGAAACTAACAAATGCTCAAACTGGACAAACCAGGTATAATGTCATCTATACCGAGATGAATTTTCTATATTTTCAAATTGGAAAATATTTTCATAGTTTACCAGTGAAGTACAGAGAAACCAATAAATGCTTGAACTGTGTACTTTTTAAATTAGTATTTGGGAAGCTTTTTCTACAAAATTGGTTTTACCTATACATAAAAAGGGAATACTAATTAATTTTTGTTGTGTACATGATAGATCATAAATTGTATAGAAATATATGCGATGACCTTGATCTGATTTTTTTACATGCTTGTTTTAGTATTCTTTGTTAAGATGGGCAATAGCTATTCCATTTGAGACAATATGTCTTTTCTTTATCTCATGGTGCAGTATGGTAAGAAATAAAAATATATAAACTATTGTCTATGTAAGAAACCCTCATCCCTTGAGGGGAAGAGAGACAGAGGAAAATAAATCAGAAGCTGATAGACATAATAATTCATGTGCCATTTAGGGAATTCAATGACATACTTGATGTTGAAGGAAGTGATGGAACAAGCCATCTTTTTCTGCTGCCCTTTTTCTTGTCCTTCTCTCTGGTCTATAGTTATAGAACGCTTATTGCCTAGTCTTGAGAATATGCAGAGTAATTGGAGAAACATACAATAAACTAGGTAGAGGATGATATGATAAATGTTCTACAAGAAGGGATGAGAAAAGCATTCAGAAATCCAAAAAAAAAAAAATTATGAAATATACTGATTTACTCCCTTCTGACTGGCCAGGGAATGGTTTGGGAGCCTTATTACCACACAGGCTGAGGACCAGCTGACGTATTCCTCACGGGACAACTTTGTACTATCCAACCACTTCTACTTGTGAGATTCTTTTCTCTCTGTTCTCGCTTCTCCTGTGATAAAGGTTGTCATTTACATTTTGTTCCTTTGAAGTCACCCTGTGGTTTCCTTGTTTGAATGTAGAAGCCAACGTATTTTCCAAAACATTTCAGAGAAATCCTCTGTTCCTCCAGTCAAAAACTGGTCAGTAGGTAGGCCATTTGAATCTATGCTGGTTTTAGGAATGAGAGAGGTTTATCAACTGATAAAAATATTGAGGGAAGGAAAATGATGGAGCAGGGAAGGTCAGCAGATTGTTTAAGCTCATCAGTAGACAAAAAGCACCCACCGATTAAAAAGCATAACTCAGCGCACTTCAGGCAACATTGAAGCATTGATTCAGACTCGGCTGCCAGAACATACAGTTAAAATGGTGACCACATAAAAGAACATCCTCAGATACAGAATAATGCACCCTCTTCTATAGTAAAATCTAAAAGGGCCTTTGCAATTTCCACTTGAATTTGTCTGTGTGCGTATGCATGAGCACTATTCCCTTTTAATAGGAAGACAATATTCCTCATTCTCTTCTGAGTGGATACAGTTCTACTCTCAACATCTATGTAGCTCTGTGTTCATAGCATTAAAGCAACCACAGGGGGCGTGAATCGTATTATTATTAATTTCTGTAATTGGTACAGTCCATAACAACAACTACTGACTGATGCCATATAAATAGGCTTTTTTGTGGTTCAGTATTTATGATCACTGATCAATCACATAATGTGTTGTGTTACAACTTGACCAAATGGTCACATTGATGCCTAAGTAATGTTTAAACTCCTAAGACAGGGGTGGATTCATTTCCTTACACTTTTGGAACCGGTGCACAATCCCTAGCCCAGAAATGTGACTATAGGAGATGTTCAAGAAAAAAATGAAGCTGTTCAAGATGTAAAATGAAGATTATGTTCTTCAATTGCTTGTGGTGGAGTGGAGAGGGTATACTTTGTGGAACTTCTAGTATATTTAAAATGATTGCCAACATTTTCTTAGAATCATTGCCTCTTAGATGTTAGTTCCCGCTCTCAGAAGTGCTCCTTTGGTACAGTTCCCAATGACATCAAGGAAAATATGGGAAGCAACTTGTGTTTTATCGTATCTTAATCCCTTGCAAAATAAGAAAAAAATCAAATAAAGCAAATCATTGAATTTTATTGTAATGGCAACTGACCCATGTGTCAGAGTAATTAAAAAGTCTGTATTGTAGTAACTTTTACAGAAAAAAATACTGTGTTCTTTTTTTCAAAACCCTCTGGTAAAAGTTGTCATTTATGGATATATAAGTTGATATCCTAAAAAAAACTTTATGGTAAAAATGTTACCAAATTACATGTATGTATTACATATTACACATAAAATATTACATGTGAAATACACATGAAATATTACCCAATATTATTGCATACTATTACATATTGCATGTGAAATACCTATGGCACATGTATTTCATTGTTTACCTTTATAATCTGAGCAATCTCTTTGCTTCTGGATTGTTACATAAATGATCTGCCAACAAAGTAAAGTTCAAGGTTATTGAAATGGCAGCTTGAGCTCTGTCATGAAGAGCAGTTAGAAAACTTCTGATTGGTTGCTTAGTTCTATAGTAATCAGTTAAAACTGGCATTCACTTCAGGGCAGATACAAGGCCAGGACAAGCTAATTACCTGCTCCCTGCATTTTGGCTCTACTCTCCTTTTTAAAAAATAAGGTAGTAGCTCTTCTTTCTTAAAAAATGTCTTCAAATACAACTAGGTAGATGGTGGAGAGAATGACCCATCAAGCAGTAGGATTAAAAGTGAATAATCATATAGAATCTTTCTTTTTTCAGATCCATTGACTATTTACTACACATATATCTTGATACTCAGTTTTAAAATTAAAAGCATAATAAACAAATATTTGAAGTCCATTTTTGGTAACTAGTAACGGATTATGAATCTTTAAACTGTAATGCAAGAACAGTTTGTTCTGAATGGCCTCATGTTTTGCTCTAGAACATAGATGTAGAATAATGAACTTAAGTGTTCAATAACACTGATTTTTGTTTTTTATTTTCTCACTTAACTTTTCCAATAACCCTTTTATGTACTTAGTTTCATTTCCTTACTTCCTCATCTGTAATGAAAGGGAAATGATAATAATAGTTGCATAAGAGTATTATTGGAAAATTGACACTGCTTTTTGCTGCTGTAAGTAGAACATAAGAACCCAAAAGTCCATATACAGATATCAGATTTTTTTAAATAGAAATTCTGCATTAGAAATTGTTAAATCATTTATTCTCCTTTTCTGTAGTTTTTTAAAGAAAGGCATTTATACTACCAAGAAAAGATTATGACATATATATTGTAGGCAACATTAGATTTACCCATTAATTGGGCGTTACTTATTGTAATCTCGAAAACTTACAGATATCCTTGGAGGATTTACAGCCTGTTAATTTTGAATCTTCCTGTTTAACTCCAACTCACCAAAATTGATATGCTGGTCAACAAACAAAACAATATTATCATAAGTTATAAAGGAATCATGACTATGTAGTCTAAATTCAATTGCACCTCCATTGTATCACTATAGAGGTGGATTTCCCAATAAAATATCATGTTCATGTGCCTCTAGGTGAATCAGACCTCTGAAACTCTTATGATTTTGTGCTATCATATTTTGGTTGTATTGTTGAGAAAAAAAGGCTTTTTCAAACCACTAGTTAATATATATAGTTGACATAGTTGATAGTAATGTTTAGTGTAATAAGTGTGTAGTGAGTTAGTGTTCTCATACCATAACGAAGAAGAAAGTGTTGCATATTTGTAGCAGAGGTTTTTAATATCCTTGTAATTTTTTTTAAACATGTTAGAAAATTTTTAAACTAATGGAAATATTAATGAAATTTTATAACAAACTGGAACACCTAACCCATCGATTCTAAAATCAACATTTTGCTATTATTGTCATATCACTTAAATATCCATCTGCCTATCTTTCTAGTCCTCCATCAAACAACCTTGGAATTTTCATGCATTTCAAAATAAGTTGCAGATATTGGCATTTTTCTTCCTAAATATTTCGGCATATACATCAGAGAGTTCAATATTGTTTGGCTTTTGTATGTTTGAAGTAAAATTTGCATACAATAAAATGCATAAATCCAAGTGTAAATTTTCTGATTTTATACAAGTGCATACAACCCATGTAATTCAAATCCTTATCAAAATATAGATCTAATCAGCTAGAATGTTCTCTCATGCCCCTGTCCGGAGAGTTACTACCTTCATAGGCAGCTGCTGTTATTTCTTTCTTTTCTTGTTTTTTTTCCCACTATGTGTTAGTTTTGCCTGTTCTACAACTTCATGCACATGACATCATATGTAATGTATGCTTTTGTGCAAATCCTCTTTATTCATCATTATTTAATTTATTTTTTTAAGTTTATTTGAGTTATCTCATATATCAGTATTCTATTCCTTTTTACTGGTAAGTACTATTGTATGAACATACTACTATTTTTTGTCCATTCACTGGCAACATTTTGTTTGTTTCCAGCTTGGGGATATTATGTATAAAACTACTATTAACCGTCCCATACAAGTAATTTTTATAGATACATATTTTCATTACTCTTGGGTGAAACCTAGAAGTGAAATTTCTGGGTCCTTTTCAATTTTTACTTATCAGATTAAGTGAAATAAATTATTAATGTATTTTATTTTCAAAATTATAAGAAAAAGAAAGAACACAAAACTTCAAATAAAACAGCCAAACAGTCTTCAAGGAAGAACGCTACTGATTCTGTCCATCATGGTATAAAGTGAAATTACTCTTTCATGAGAATATGTTAAAATATACCTGTATATGTGATAAACTAAATTCATTTTTATGGCTTATAAATGTGTTACTTTTTTTAATGCTTATTTATTTTTTAAGAGAGAAAGAGGCAGAGAGAGAGGGAGAGAGAGACTCCCAAGCAGACTCCCCACTGTCAGCAGAGAGCCCAAAATGGGACTCAGTCTCACAGACCATGAGATCATGACCTGAGGTGAAATCAGTCAGATGCTTAACTGATGGAGCCATCCGGGCACCCCTAAATGTGTTGTTTATTTCCCTAAAGACTGTAGGATTCTGTTAGAACTTTAAAATATTTTGGTTAAGTTTATTTTAGACTCTCAGATTCTCACATAAGTTTTTTCTTTTTTTTTTTTGTAAATCTTGTTGATATCTATTATTAAATGAATGAAGTACATTACATAAGATATTTTAGGCTTTCTGGACAACAATAGGTAGCATTTGTTGATTTTTGTTTTATGTGTATTTCCAAGTATAACATCCAACACTAGAAGAAAACTTGACTTCACAGTACATAAATATCTCTACAACATACTAATATGAATTTGCAATGTATAAAGTTACTATTAAACACAAGGGACTAAAATAATTACTCTGAACACCAAGAATCCCCAAATAGGTTTTAAAAATGTATCTGGATGCTATGTACATAAACAAGTTTAGCAGTTTACCTGAAGTAAAACAAGGCAAGTAAGGTAGTCATATCTCATTGCAAATTACAGGAATGATTTGTAAAATTCAGGTTTGGGAAGTAAACATATACATTAATTATAAAATATATTTCAGTGTCAAAATACATCTAATTTTGAGAATTAACAGTAAAACCAAGTGATTAAAATCAACATCTTATCACAACTTCCATAAGAAGTACGTTCAAATAATGTAAACAGATATAAATTTTCCACATACATACTGCAACTCTTCCAAATATATTTACTTTACCTAAAGATTTATATTAACTATTATACTTAAAAAGACGATGAAAATTTATATTTGCCAAATAAATGTGGATGCATATGTTAATACATACTCATTCTACTGAACAATACCACCGTTTCTATATTTACATGATTATTTGCATAAGAAACATAAAACAAAATTACATATATTTACAGAATTTATTTAATGATAATAATTGTAATCGAGTCCAATTTTATAGCTTTTCTTGAAGCCTAAGAAGTAATTTTCCCCAAGTCCTTCAAATTAATTTAACCATAAAGTATAAAAATAGCAGTCTGCCTTATATACATAAAATTCTGGGTTTTTTTTCTTCATGATGAGGCACATATATATTTCTGTGTGTGTGAGTGTCTGAGTATGCACACAGAACCAAATTTTTGTTTAATTCAGGAAAAATATGCTTTCAATTAAAAAGGACTGGCAGTTCACCCAAATTGGCAAATGCTAAAATTCATCACCCTTCCTAAAATGTGGAAGAATAGTAAAAATGTATTATTATTCTCTTAACAATTTAATGACATGCAAAGAATACAAAATAAACCTGGGTATTGTACCCCGAGCATAGAGTCTAGAATATTCTACAAGAAAAATCTGAAAATCAATGAAAAATGAATTTAGTTGTATGATAGCTTTTACAGTAGTCAGTTGCCTATAACTTCATCATCAAAATAGAGTTTGATACTAGAAGGTTATATTGTGTTATAAAGTTTTCCTCTATTGCTTACACGACATTATATGTATAAAGTATAAAAATTGCCATATTTATTTCTGTTTCAGAGGTAGTCTAGAGTTTTGCAATGTTGATTTCAATTACAGCTGTATCCAAGTACCTATCTTTTCTCCGGGAAGGTTTTGAGCAGTAAGTAAGGTGTGCTGAACACTTTGTATGAGAAGATCTTTCTTCTCAAGTGTATTACTAAGAAAAATCTCAGTCTACTAAAACCTCTGTCTTTAATCCCGTGGGTAACACGAAGTATTTGGGAAATTTAGAGTTCAAGGCAAATCAGTATTCTCATTTTTTTTTTTTTTTGGTGCATTTAATGTTTAGAACATTAATGAAGCTAAAATCAGGGAAACTATTTTCTATGTGCCTATAAAATCAATTCCATCCTTGTCAGAGTTCTGTTAGTCAAGTATTATTGCAAATCATTCTATTAGTTGCTAGAGGATGAGGGTAAAATATTTTTTAAAAAAAGTAAATAAATAAAGCAAATTCATCAACATTATCAAACAAAGTCAACTTTTTTATACTCACCTTTCTTTTTTCTTCATTTTTCATTTATTTTGGAGAGAGAGAGAGAGAACAAGAGAGAACGCACACGTAAGCTTGATGGGGGAGAGGGGCAGAGAAAGAGAAAGAGAATCCCAAGCAGGCTCCATGCCCAGTCCAAAGCCTGATGTGGGGCTCTATCCCACCACCCTGGGATCATGACCTGAGCATAAACCAAGAGTTCGATGCTTAACCAACTGATATATCCACGTGACGCTCTACTCACCTTTCTGATGATGGGTCCAGAGCTAAACTCTAGCATAAAAAATTTGCTAATTCAGCATCACCTGGGTAGTATTGAAAACACTAAGAGATTCAAATACAGACATAACTTCAAACTGCTTTCAAAGTAAACAAAGGCAGAGTGATGAGGCCTGCGCTATATGCCAGTCTGTGCCTGTAATTCCTATGATCTTGGTGAAATGATAGAAAATAATAATAATTCAGGTTATGCTTAGCAATAACTTGTTTTCAGGAAAATCTATTCAAGTGTGACTGTTTATGTAGGTTGGAGAATAATTAGAATTTTTTTGTATTTTAGGTAGAATATTGATACGCAACAATATTTTTCTCAAGATAGAGTAAATATGAGGTAAAAAATCAACATAATAAGAAAATGTTTGTTGAAAACATCTTATCAAATGACTTTATACACTAGAGAGTCAGGCCCTTCAGTTTAGAATGCCCAGCAGGCAAGCAAAAGTTGTTTGTTCCGAATAAAAGTAGCTATCTTTTTAGAACTAATGTGAAAATGTTCATCTTGAAAAGGAAGGTGAATTTCTTTATTTACTGTACCTGTCCAATTTATGGGTGTGACAACATGTAGGTAGCCTAATTGAAAAGTTTTATTATATATAGGTGCACAGAAGGTGAGGTCCTGTGTTCCTGAAACAACCAGAGTATTTGGAGGTGTTGCTGTTTTTTAGAAGATGTGACTAAGATTTTAATCATTTAACATTATGAATTGCACCTTAACACTTAATCCGAGCATTTACACTGATGATTCTTTTATGTTGAACCAGCCTAACAATATTTAAACTTCTAATTTTTTTAATGCTTATTTATTTTTGAGAGAAAGACAGAGTGCAGTGAGGGAGGGACAGAGACAGAGGGAGACACAGATTCCAAAGCAGGCTCCAGGCATCGAGCTGTCAGCACAGAGCCCTATGTGGATCTTGAACTCATGAACCACAAGATCATGACCTGAGCCGAAGTCAGATGCTTAACCAACTGAGCCACCCTAGTGCCTCACAATATTTAAACTTCTATGAATACACTGTTAGCAGATAAAACCTGACATGTTTTAGCCGCGTTTAAGAATTATTTTGTGGTAAATCTGTTTGGTATCTCACCATATCATTTCATAGCTGTAATTAAGAGTAATTATGGTCTGTATGTAAAAAAATATTCTCTTTTCTTTCTCTTTCTCAAAGACAATGGATTTGACATATACTGGAGGTATTTAAATTCACTCCTTGGAAATCTTAAATTTGTGTGATAGGAAGAATACAAGAAACTATGTTTAAAACATGTTCCTAATATAATCCTTATTTTTATAGCTTATTTCTTAAATTAATTTGTGTGAGTTTTTTTGGATAAAATGAGTAATTACGTTTTAATTTAGTATAACAAGCAGGATTGAAGTAGAACTATATGAAAAAAAAAAACCCTTCAGCTCAACTTCTGTGATAGATATTACTCTTTATGTTAGGATTGTTTGTTTAAATAATTTTTTTTCTAATATAAAAACACCCGATGGTGCGGGGGAGTGTTGGTTCTTCATCAGAATTTTTTCACAAAATTGATACTACAAGGAATAATGTTCATTTACATATGGCCTATAGTTTCTTACTCTCCAATTGACTTTTTTGTCTACACTGAATGTTTTAATTTTAGCCCAGAGTATTCATTAGTATTTGCTCTTTCCAAGTCTTAAATTTAAGACAGTATTATTCTATCAACTACTTAATCTTCCTTTTAAATTTTTTATTAGAAGTCTTCTAACCCAGTTTCATTATGGATAATATCATCAATAATACAGATTTAATGTGTAATTACTTCTGACAAATATCTCCATGTATTTCAACTCTCATTTATTGCTTATGTTTTCATTTTGCTCATCACATTCACATTTCTCAAATAGCATCAAATGGATGCTTGTCTCTCTAGAAATTTTCATTGAAGTATAACTTTAGTGCCAAAAGCCTAACTTTAAAAATGATGTTTCTACTAGCAAGTTGAAAACACAGATCCTCTCAGACCCATTCCATATCCAATGTCGTTTCTATCAAAGATGACTGTTAATAGAAATATTATGTTAATAGTGACTGTTAAAATTAAAGACACTTAACTCTTAGCTTTCTTGTTCCTTCTGAAGAGAAGAGATAAAGAGAGGGAAGAAGAGAGAAGAGAGAGGAGAAAAAAGAAAAACAAAAGGAAAGAAAAGGTAGGAAGTGAGAAAAGACAGGAAGGAAGTCACACTTATACTTGGCAATACAAAACTTTTTCATTTGGTCTATTTCAACTTGTTATTTCCCATAAAGACCTTCTGGCCCATTTGTAATCATCTCTGTAAACTTCTGAGAGCAGCCATTTATTTACTGAATATTCCAGAAGATGGAATTCATCTCACAAGAAAGAATAGACTACTCTGGAGGAGACTGTAGTTTCAGTGTTTCAGGAGTGGTTTAGGATCACTTGAATCCTGGTTTATTGAAATCTATTTTGAAGGGTTTTAATAGGGATCCAGGTATAGTGTTTGAGAAATAAAATCTAAGAAACAACCTGGTGTTTTCATTTACTGTTACACTGAAAGATAAAATAGCTTACTTTTATTTACATCAAAAACAATACTTTTAAACACAAATTACTTAAGC
The DNA here is from genome assembly GCF_008692635.1 of Crocuta crocuta. Lineage (NCBI taxonomy): Eukaryota > Metazoa > Chordata > Mammalia > Carnivora > Hyaenidae > Crocuta > Crocuta crocuta. Next base: position 4,894,187 of record NW_027527775.1, read on the forward strand.
TTTCCATCTTTTGCCAAACTTTTTTATCCTTTCTTTGGCTGAAATGTTTTTGTTCTAGAATTTTTACATTGACTATAAACCTTTATAACTTCATTTCTCATCTGCCTTGGTTTTATTGACCACAGTTATAGAGCAAATCAAAATTTTGTAATCAAATGTTGAGTAGCACACATTGTTAAAACATTCAGCAGAGATAATCTAAAAAGATAATTTGTTTTCCTTTGTTTAGACTGAAATGAAATGAAGAATGTTAGCAAAATGACCTCTAGAGTTCCCAAAATATAAACGCCCCAGTGCCCCAATAAAATAACCTGCATTCAGTGCTCAATTCATGCCAAGAAATAATGATCTCCAAAGTATTGATTTTATCTTCAGTTTCCTGAAATAATAACTTCTTATGATAATAAATCTTGTACTCTAAACAAATCAGTCATGTGTAGCAAAATCAATCTTCTTTTTATACAGTAAATTTTTGGTCTATATATTGAAGGCTTTTCTTCTTAAAGGAATAGGTACCTATTGCGACCCTTGCTCTGTGTTCTTTTTTTATTTTGTTTACATACAGTAGTCTAAGGTCAAAAGAAAAGCAATATTTCTAGTCATTGCTTTTTTCAGTAGAGTCTGATCAATATCTTCTTCCTTATAGGGTAAAAAATCTCATCGCTGTAATTATCTTATCTAAATTATGTATGTATGTATGTATGTATGTATGACACTGCCATACCTCTCATGGTTTAGAAAGGTCTGTCAAAACGGAGTTCCCACCCTAAAATATTAATACATATACTAATTTTAAAACTTCCTTTTTAAGTCAATTCTTGAGTTTCTGGTTTGGAACTTGAGAGATCAAATTCTGGGGAAGTAGAAGAGGCAGTAGGTTGAATGTATATTGGATGTGATGAGCAGTAAGAAGTATGTGTGGGGAATCTTTGTGGGTATATCTGTACATAAGATCACCCAGGGAAAATGAAGAAGAAACGAGAACAAGAGAGACACATTTGAGGACAAATGCTGAGAAATCCCAGCTTTGAAGAGCAGATTGGAGAAAGGAAAGCCTGAACACAGAGTCAGAGAATGAATGTGTAAGAAGAGAAGTAAAAAACAAAAAGCCAGTAGTGCACCTTGATGTGGAAGTCAGAGGAAGAAGGCGTTCAGTAGGAGAGAGGGGGTAATTGTGTAAGTGTTGCAGACGGTGAAGGTGACATTAGAACTGAAAGCATTCACGGACTTTGCACAAGAGGAAGTTGTGAGTGACCTTCATGGGAGCATTTACATTAAAAAGAGGAGGTGAAAGCCACATGGAGTGGTTTAAGGAATAAACATGATGTGAGAAAGTCAAGACTACCGGGAAAGTTCTGCTTTTAAAAAGCTTGACTCTGGGGCACCTGGGTGGCTCAGTCAGTTGAGCATCTGACTATTGATTTCAGCTCAGGTCATGATCTCATGGATTGTGAGTTTAAGCTCCTGAGTGAGCCCCGTGCTGGCATTGTGGAGCCTACTTAGGAATCTCTCCCTCTCTCTCTGCTCCTCCCCCACTGTCACATGCTCTCTCTCAAATAAATAAATAAACTTTAAAAAAATCCCGAGGAGCTTAACTACAAAGGGAAGAGGGTTCATAATAGCTAGAGCTAGAGGATATCTCTTTTGATGATGATGATGATGATGATGATGATAGGTGAACTTGAGGATAATCTTTCCAAACTATCTTTCCATTTAAACAGAGTTAATACTCTCCCCATTTCTTTCTTATTGATATCAATGAATTTTAACACTTAGTGATCTCTTTCATTTTAAATTTCCCAGAGCCAGTATATTAGGAGGGAAGGATAATCAATGTTCATCATTTTATCACGATTTAAAATCTTTTTGCAGTTTCTATCTCAGCCGACTAGGAAATATTAAATACAATATTTTTTTCACACATCTTACTCAGTAATTTAAATTTTGATCAATCCTAGGATTACTCTTAGAGCAGGGGTAAGTCTAACCATTCTGTGCACAGAACACTGGGAACAGTGTCTGTGCTGTCCATTGACAAACCTGCAGCCTCCTGTGCCTTCTGACTACCCCATTCCTCTCCCCCTTCTCCACAGTGGAGTAGGCGCAGAAGCCTGGCTTTTACCAAACAATGCAAAAATGCCTTTTAAAAAGCTTTTGCTGCCATTAGATATGGCTCTGGTGCAAAGAGGTAGAAAAAATAACTGGATCAACTTGCATCATCAGATTTTAAAATGGAATCTGATAAATTTTATAAAGAAATTTCCATTCCTATGTAGCTGTGTACAAGGCAAATCAAATGGCTTATTAGAACACTAATGCTGTGTTAGCCGTCAAAGTTAGGCTGAATGTGATGCCCTAATGCCTTAGACATTAAAATTACAGAATCCTTATGAGGTGGCGACGCATGTCATGCTTTTCTTCCAAGTGTCATCTAGAATGGATTAAACGCAGTGAATAAAATACTTAATGGTATTTGCTCTCGCTCACCTTGCAAGGCTGATTATTTGCATGGAAGAGGCACTATGCCTTTCCTAACATAAGCAGAACAGTTTTATGTACAGTTTAGTTACAGAGCAATGTGGACTGTCGTGCTCTTCCCTTCTACCATCACCCCCGCTACCACCACACCGATTTTCTGGTAGAAAAATATTTCAAAAAAAGGATCAGAGATCCAGGAATTTTCAAAGCTTGCAGAGGCTGTACCCATCAGGACAGAGAAGCACTTAAACAGGAACAAATAAATAAAAAAAGACCCAATCGATTTGCTCTGGGGCACCGCAATGCCTGAAGAGATCTCGCTGTTTGATTTCAGCCACTGATCGGAACAGTGCCATCCACCCAAATCTGGAGCACTTTCTCACGGAGTGTTTGCTAATGGCCCATTAAGGAACTTGAATTGCTTCCAAGATACTTTGCTTTTGTCCCTGTTCTCACTACTTTTTATTGTACTAGGATCAACTTCTCTTTCCCCAATCACCCAACACCTTGCTTGATATGTGAGAGCGAGCGGTTCTACTCAAACTGGATTCAGCTCTATTGATGTCAGCTGGGGTTACTTATTTTGCGAGGGATGGGATAAGGCCATACAGAGGTTTTTGCTTGTTTCATTTTCTAAGTTCATTTTTTGTTTTTGGTTTTTGTTTGTTTCATTTTCTAAGTTCATTTTTTGTTTTTGAACTCAATCCAGAAAGAGACAAAAATTCGTATTTGTAACAAATCCTCTGATTTGAAGATGGTGTGTGTTCTATCCTGCTCTTCAATAACATATTTGAGCACTGGTTGTGAATACAACCATTGTGATGGACACTCAGCAGTGTACAAAAGATAGAGATTTGAACTGCATGGCACCTTATAACATAAAGGGAGAATCCAACTGCACAAGTGGAAATGTTACTACCCTTTGGTCCTCAGTTCTTGGCTTCTCTGAGAAAAGAATTCAGTGGGCAGACAGTGCCAGTGAGGCGGCAGAGAATCTTTATTGAAGGAGCAAAAGCACATGCTCAGGAAGGGAGAATGGACAGCCCAGAGATGGCAGCTGCATTGAAATCAAGGGTGTCTTTTTTTGTTGTCTGCATAGGCTATGGGCCGTAGCTATGGCTACAGACTGAGCCTGTTTCCAATCATCTGAGGAACTCCTGCTATAAGTTGGGAAGGGGAGTTTTTGACTCTACAAGGTTCTTTCTGGAAGTATCATGGCAGACTTTCCCCATGGCTGGGGGAGGCTAAAATTGCAATGCAAATGCATTATGAACCTAGGGGTTACCCTGGGGCAAAGGTGGAAGAGGGGGTGCATGTTCTGCACCTGTGGTTCCTGGTCTGTTAGCCCTGGGGTCTTAGAAGGCACGAGATCGGGGTGTTGTGACCCTGACTTCTAATGTGTAATCTGTTTATCATCACTCCTGCCTCCAGCTCAAGTCTCACCAACTGCCTACTCTATCAGAAATATCTGAAGCACATTCACAAAGAACACACCAATGTGCACAGATAATACCCTGCCGAGATTAGTCATGGTGCAGCTAGAGATGGACCACAAAGTATAACTGTGCTCAGCATTTCACGATGGTGTTGGGTGTTGAGTGGATGTGGTCATGCCTGGACTAGCAGCATATGAGACATTGAGCTTATAGTTTCATAATTTCTCCAGCTTAGAGTCTGCCCTCCCTCTGGACTACACTGGCCACTATGAGGAACTAGACAGGCTTCAAGAATTTGTGCATACTCATTATGAGAACGAAATTGATAATTTTCATTCTATTTGCTCTTGATTTAGGAGTCAAGCAACATGACAGTTAGCCTTGAACCAAAACTGAATTGTCTTTCTTGCCAGTCTTTGAAATCCAGACAAGTCTTTGTGATATTACTTAAAATGACTGCCAAACACAAAAGAAACCTTAGAATAGTAGGATGCAAACAATAGAAGTTACCATTAAATGCCTACTAGAGTCTTGCACAGGATGTGAGAGAGTTAATTAGGAAAGTCTACTTCGTGGTAGAGGTTATGAAGGAAATGGGGAAAGTGTAATGCAGATTTTTGGCCTTATTTATAATTTGTGCTACCATAAATTCATTTTGTAAATGTACCATAATGAATTCTCTGGACTCTCTCTCTACAATGTGAACTTCAGTGTCAGATCTTACAGTAACTCTTATTGTTTCCTTGTTCAATCATACCTTACGTGAGTAGGAGCCTCTTTCCAGCACTAGTTTTCAGGCAGTTAGAAATAAGTGGATTGAAAGACTTATATTGATGGTGGCATGTGTTGTGGGCTACCTAACAGGAACATTGAACAGTACAGCTCACGTAACTTTATTTTCCTGTCTAAAAATATTATACCATGGATAAATATAAGTGTACATATATGCAGATATAAACATACATTTGTGTTTATTCGCACAGCTTAGGCAATTACCTATCCTTACGAACTTGTAGAATCTATTGGTCCTGTTTTATTTTTTAAAAAATTTTAAAAGTTTATTTATTTTGAGAAAGAGTGCATGCACATGCATGAGTGGGGGAGGGACAAGGAGGGAGAGAGGGAGAAAGAATCCGAAATAGGTTTCATGCCGAGTGTGGAGCCTGATGTGGGGCTTGAGCTCACGAACCGTGAGGTCATAACCTGAGCTGAAATCAAGAGTCCACTGCATAAGGTATTTTATCTGCATTTTAAAAATAGTATCCTCTTTTTAATAAGTTAATGTGACATAATTATCTAAAATCCATTTTCAGGGTATTGAATCCATAACATAGCTTAAATTTTCTAATACACTCATAACTCAAATATTTGGTTCACTGATATCATAATCATAACCCTAGTGGCAGACCATGTTATAGGTAAGATAATGTGATCACCAATGCAGCCCTGAGTTGAATATTTTGACCAGAAAGGGCAACAGTGTCCTGTCCCCCTTTCATCATGATCTGGTGGCATGACATCATTAGTTTATGCAATAATATGGTTTTTTGGCTTTGAGGAATTGTAACTTACAAGTTATTATAAGACTAATACAGTTTGTTTCATGGGAATAAAGCTTGTCTTATTAACAACAAATTGCAACTATATTTTAAAACTGAGGACTAAAGTATACTTAAGGGAGCTGCCAAAAGCTATAGCACAGTCTCTTAAAATTTACCGAAAGGTGGGAGAATCAGCTACTTTTAGTCTATAGGCCGCACATTTCCTAATGTATATAATTTGAAGGAAGAGGAAGAGGGAGGGTTGAATCAGAATTGCAAATTCCTAGTCTAATAGGAAGTGTGCTGGCTTTTTCCTGCCACACTCAATGAGGGAAAAGAGATTAAGAGAAGGCTAGTAATCTTCCATGTGGACCCAGCAAACCACATAAGAAAGTCAACATGCATACAGACACTCCATATTTTGTTTGTTTCAAATGTTAGTGGCTTGGCTTAGAATGTGAGGTGGTTTTTTGAACTTGTTTTGACAGTTTTGGAGCAATAGAAAATGTTTCACTCAAAATTCTGTTACATATTTAAAATGGAAAAATAAAATATATATTTTTTTACTTCTTCAAAGCATATAGCCACATTTTAAAATGTTGTTTGCTTCTTCATTCAGAGACTCTGTTTTATATCTTTGAAGATAGATCCTTTGCTGACACTTAAATAGTCTAGATTTAGTGAGTCAAGGGAACAGTACAAGTATTTTGAATGCAATGTTGTGAATCGCTTTTGGCATATTCTGTGAATACTGGTGAAATATTGCTGCATTATAACAATTCTTCATTGTAATAATGTTTTATTTTTTACAGTTAGAAAATCTAAGAGCCGAATGTGTCTGAATAAGACTGGCATGATTCAGCAATCAATCTCAAAATACGGGTGCATATATTAAGCAGTATTCTCTGAAGGGTAGTAATAGAGCCTATTGTCAGTATGTGGGGAACTTCAATAAAATGCCCATAGGAATAGGGAGATGAGGGATATAAATGACTTCTTTTTTAAGAGTTAAACTGTAAGATAAATACCTAATGAATCAGTGTGTGGATATGAAATCACCCAAAAGAAGCAAAATTGTTCTTACCATAGAAACACTGGGGCTATAACTTGATTGAATGTATTAGCATATCTAAAGGGGGGAAATGCAGCTGTGAGCTGGAGTTTGTCAGCTATAAAAACACCCAGAGATGAGTATTACGAAGGGAAAAATTGGCTCATTCAAATGCTACGAGAAACAGAAGGCACTTTTGCCGATGGACAGTCTCATCTTGATACATTTAAATGTCTGGGGACTTAGATATCCCGCAAGTTTTTGAATATGCTTTGACTTCCTATTTATGTCATCTTACAAGAAACCTATGGCTTTTGATTTCGCTAGTCCATTGTTACTGTTACTTTTCATGGTGAATAAATGCATTAGGGTTTTTTATTTTATTCCTACTAAAATTATGTTTTTAAATGAGTGCATTAGCATCCTGATATTTTCTGTTTCTCTTGGTTGAACATGAGCTCTCTCATGAAAGAAAGGTCCTTATATTTACAAGACCAGAGTGGTAGGTACATTCAAGATAGAGGGCCAGATCTTAGACCCAGTCAAGACTCACTAGCCTAAGAGGCTCTCTTTATTCTGTTCTCCATAATGACTTACATATTGTGTTGAAGTTTTAGTAGCTGTGATAAGCATATAATCATACATGCCTTTGCAACTCATATCTATTTTCCTATTATACAAATTAAAGTTTTGAAAGCATTTTAAAATACCTGTATATTATTTCATTGTATGCTTGTATGATTAATGTACTTGTTTGATTCCCTCTTAATAAATATTTAGATGGGTTTCTATTTTTGCCACTATACATAAAGATGTAATAAGTATCCTTAAATACAGATAACTTCACCTTCTTATTTTTTATTTGTACGAAGAGGTGTCCAAAAAATGGTGTTACTATGTTAAAATTTGCATTTAAAAACTTTTTGAAACTGATTTTGGGTTCTTTTTTAAATGAATGTAGTATTTCACACTTCTACAAGTAATGCATAAAAATGCCAATTCCCAGTTTCTTTACCAACACCTGATGTTAACTTTTTGTAAACTTAAATGGTATTTTGTTGTACTCTTAATTAACATTTTATTGAATCTTATATTAAAAAGAGGTTGCACATTTATTTATAGATTTTTTAGAGATTTGCATTCCTTTCTGGAAATTGTTCACATCCTTTTTTTTCTATTGGAATGCCTTATTTCTTATTAATTTGTTGGAGCTTTTGATATAGTAACATTATATCTCCTTTTTTTGTACATAGGTGTTATACAATTTCTCCTCATTCTGTGTTTTCTCTTCTGATTTCATTCATAGTGTCTTTGGTTATCTATAAGCACATGTCATTTGTTCATACATCATCAAATATGCTTGTCTGTTTCTTTCAGCTCCCAGTATTTCTGCCTTATCAAAAAGACTACTGACTCCCAACAGTTAATAGGATATCTTTATAAACATCTTGTACTACTTGATCTTTTCATTGATATGTTTAAATCTTTAGCCCATCCCTCATTTAACTTATATCTGCTTTTTCCTAGGATTCCAAGTGTGTTTTCTTCAAGCATATATATTCTAGTTAGGAAAAAAAATCTGAACATTACTAATGATATTAAGATGTACATTCTTGGCTGCTTGTTGTATAGTTTTGAGAACATAAATGTATCATCTAATCAAGAAACACATGTATTTAAGTCTATTTAGACTATTTATCTTCAGATTTGAGGACATTTTGTAGATAATCTGTATGACAAATAATGCATTAAGATGGTAAGTATTGTTAGAAGGCAGCTATTATCCTAAAGTGGTGTTCATATGTTGCTGCCTTCCAGTTTATGAAATCTCAGTATGTCTCGAGACTCTTTGGCTTGTGAAATCCTAAAAGCCTGGGCTGCTATGCTATTTTGACTTTTTCATTATCACCGATATCTAAAAATAAAATTGATAGGTTCAAAGTGAATCTAAGTCCAGGAACTTAAGAATGGGCATTAAGAACGTATCTTTGTATAAACATAAAACTTGCAAACAGTTGACTTATTGAGTTGATTGCTTTGATCCTATATTGTGCTGATTCCCTAAGCCTTGGTAGATGATTCAGTGAGAGAATTGCCCATTTATAACTATTTCATGAAACTAGTTAGAGCTGAGAGTGATGAATAATTCAGTTGAAATTGACGTGGCTTTATTTCTTTGAATTGTGACAAAGTAGGGTGGGTATTAAAGTGGAGAGGAATCAGAGACGAATCGGAGGAATCATGGATGCCATGAAGTCCCAAAAGCTGCTTCCCTTGAGTGAATACTACTTGCATTAGTCTCCCCTTGGTAGTTCCTTAGTTTTCATGTCAGCTAGATCTGTGGGCTGGTGATGAATTTTTACTAGCTTTTAGCGAAATGAACATTTATATAGGTCAACGTTAATCTGCCAGTCGTCTAAGATTCTGAGATGATGTCATTCCCTTTTCTTTTTTCTTTATGTGTTGAAGTATTTATTTGATGCAGCTATGGTCATCATTTTTGTTATTTGATTCATTTTATTTAACTTTGTTTAACTGTCCTTACATGACAAAGAGTTGTCTGCTCTATTTTATCCTCTTGTTAAATTTATTTTGGGGAGGGGGGCATATGTCTTTTGGTGTGTGAGATTCAAAAATGTAGAAGCTAATGTTTCAGAAGGCATTATATTCTCAGGTATATTAATCCTAACTGTGTTTCGAAGAAGATATTGACTATAAGGTAGGTACTTGGCAGTTCTAGCTAATTTAAAACTTTTACTTATGTACGTATCAGGCCTCCAGGTTGCCTTAGTGATCCTAAAAGTATAAACTGAGACAAGAGTAGCTCTTGGTGCAGGATTCCAGTGTCCTAGATCTGAGAAAGGCCTAAAGTCTCTAGTCCTTAGTATTCACTGGAGTAGGATCCTGACTGGCAAAGAGCATCCAAAGTTGATCTAGAAATTGGGAATCCTGGAATGAAGTACCTGGAAAGACCTTGAAGTATTTGTGGGATGCTGGCTCTGATCCTGATTGTCCCCATTGCTTTGGCCCAACTTTGTCAGGGCTAAAGCACAGAGTGAGAGGCCTTGCAGCAGCGCTGGGCTCAGTGGGAAAGAATGCAATACTTTATGGGTAATGTCTGCTCTGGTACAGCCTGGGGAAATGGTGGTGAAATATTCAGGTATTTGTCATTCTTGTTTCAGTTCACTTTCTAAAATTACCATATCAGGAAATATTTTGCAGCATAGTAAACAGGAGATAAATGACAACATTTACAATGAAAAAGTGGCAAATTGAAGGAAACATAAAAGTAAAGAATAGAAAAAATTAAAATCTGCTTTTAGCTGAAAGTTTAGTAACTTAGGGTTGGTTAGGAATTATTTTGGAATTATTTTAGCTTTAAGGAGTTAGTGAAATTCTATTTATAGGGTATATGTGTTCAGAAGCAACAGAAAACATAAGCTAAGATATATTACTGAAATTTAATTTAATCTCAGAAATTAATTTTCATAATGTATGCTAGATTTTAAATTTTTTTTTTTAATGTTTTATTTATTTCTAGGAGAGAGAGAGAGAGAGACAGCGTAAGCAGGGGAGGGCCAGAGAGAGAGGGAGTCACAGACTGAAATAGGCTCCAGGCTCTGAGCTGGCAGTCAGCACAGAGCCCGATGCGGGGCTCGAACCCACGAACCGCGAGATCATGACCTAAGCGAAAGTCGGACGCTTAACCGACTAAGCCACCCAGGCGCCCCAATGTATGCTAGATTTTAATACCAACATTAATAAAGTCCAATTTTAATCAGCCATTTGAAATCAGATAAAATATAAGTTTCTCCTATATCACTGTTTTAAAAAATATATACTCAAAGATCTATTATTGACAAACTTTGAAATGAAATGAACTTGCAAGATAAATGGTAAGATATACTTAAGGAATTTAAGTTAAGTTAGTTCTTTAAAATACTGATCATATACATAGGAATTTTTACATAGTCACATCTTATGTAGTGATTTGCAAATTCATGTCTTTTTGGGTTCCCATCTCTGCTAATTTGCATTTCTGGCTTACTGTATCCTAAGTTGTTTCTAATTATAGCTCTGTTATAAAATTGGATGAATCTACTCAATTTTAACATGCAGAATCTATATAAGCTAATGTAAAACATAGAACAACACCAAAGAAACAGTGTATAAACAAAATATACAATGTTATGTTTTTGTGTCAGTATATTTGTATTTTTCTAAAACTGTATGTTAGAAAAGTGAACTTCCAATGTTTCGTCAAGTATTTTCAAATCCAGTGTTTCTTTAGCTGATTTCGCAAAATGAAAAAAGTACTACGCTCATGTGACTTTCCCCTAGAATATTAGTCATATGTGTTATTTTACTAATTATCATGAATTTTTAAAAATCTTTGATTTTATGCTCTAAACATATTTGATTATTTAGTGTATGTTTTTATTCATTGTAATCTACATTCACTTATGAGATAATTTATGGATTTGTTTTATGACATTTAAAAATAAAGCTGACAAAACATGAGGAGAAATGTCATTTTTTACAAAAAGGGTAAGTAAAATTATTAATAAAGTTATTGCTGTAAGATTTCAATACAATTCATTGTTATTTACTATTATAGTAAAAAGTGATCTCTAGAATAAATATGAAATTCCACCTTTATTTTATATATGTATTTATAAAACAAATACATATACATACATTCATGAGTTGGTTTAATTTTCCTTTTCCTGTCATATTCATCTTATTTGGGTTCTGTATCAAAGTTATAGGTTTATAAATAAGTGACAGAGTATTTGTAAAGTTTTTTGATTTTTATGTCCTAGAGATGAATTGGCATAAATTTGATGTTTTTATGTTTTGAATGTTGTTTTCAGGTATAACCTGAAAAACAAACCATCTGGGCCTATTTTCCTTAGTGGAAAGATATTTAAATTAAAGAGTCAGTATTGCTAATATTTATAAGATTATTTCATTACCCATTTCTTCATTACTTAATATTATTTTCTATGATATTTTCAATTTTGAGTTGTTAAACTAAATGGAATGGCTTTTTAAAAAATATCGAATTATTTTTTTATTATTTTAAATTTATTTACTTATTTTGAGAGACAGTGTGAGTGGGGCAGAGAGAGAGAGAGAGAAAGAGAGAGGGAGAGAGAGAGAGAATCCCAAGCAGGCTCTGCACTGTCAGTACAGAGCCCAATGCAGGGCTCCAACTCATGAAACTCTAAGATCATGACTTAAACAGAAACAGAGTTGGGTGCTTAACTGTTTGAGCCACCCAGACACCCCTTTGAATTATCTTTTTAATCTGAAATATCCACATATTTCTTTAAACGTTTATTTATTTTGAGAGAGAGCACTCACATGAAAGCTGGGAGGGGCAGAGAGAGAATCTCAAGCAGGTTCTGAGCTGTCAGCACACAGCCCGACATGGAGCTCAATCTCAACAACCAAAGAGATCACGACCTGAGTCAAAATCAAGATTTGGAAGCTCAGGGTGCCTGGTTGGCTCAGTTGGTTAAGCGTCCGACTTCGGCTCAGGTCATGATCTCACAGTTCGTGGATTGGAGCCCCGTGTAAGCTCTGTGCTGACAGCTACCTCAGAGCCTGGAGCCTGTTTCAGATTCTGTGTCTCCTCTCTCTCTGTCCCTCCCCTGCTCTCTCTCTCTCTCTCTCTCAGAAATAAATAAAACATTAAAAAATTCTTTTTAAAGATTTGGAAGCTTGACCAATGTAGTCACCCAGAAACCCCTATAATTGCCGTATTTTTAATCTTGTTTTTATCTTAATATTGCTAACATTTGCTGTTTCTCCTTTTTCCTTGAACAGCTTTAACAATTGTTTTTATTGTTTATATAATTAACTTTTGGCTAACTTAATCTTTTGTGTTTCTTGTTTCACTAATCTCTGCCAGTATAGTCTCCTTTAAACAGTCTCTGGTTAAACTTTGGGTTTTTTTAGCTGATTAATTTGAAAGTTTAGATTTTTGATTTTAAGATTTCTTTTTTCTAATATAAGACTTTAGGGTAGTCAATTTTATAGTAAGTCAAACTTGTATCCCACAAGTTTTCATACATAATTTTTCATTAAAAGTCTGTTTTTAAATATGTATTTTCTTTTTTTAAAAACTTTTTAATATAGTTTATTTATTTTTGAGACAGAGAGAGACAGAGCACAAATGGGGAAGGGGCAGAGAGAGAGGGAGACACAGAATCTGAAGTAGACTCCAGGCTCTGAGCTGTCAGCACAGAGCCTGATGCGGGGCTTGAACCCATGAACTGTGAGATCATGACCTGAGCTTAACCGACTGAGCCACCCAAGTGCCCCTAATATTGTATTTTCAACTTGGTTTACTTTTTGAATCTAGAGATATTTTTATTTTTTATCTTGTAATTCCTGAATCTATTTTTCAAAAGAAGCTTTTGTTATCCAGTTTCATTTACTTGTTTTAAGGACAATTTGCATAGTTCCCATCTTTGGAAATTTATTTGATCTTTGTTTGTGATCTATCCCTACTCATATAGATTAGAAAAAGATGTGTATTTTATAGTTAGTGAGTTCAGAGTTCTAAATACATCCATTAAATCAAACTTCATACTTATGTTGTATTCTGAGTTATACTTATGTTCCATAGACTTATTTGATATTTTCCTACCTGATATACAAGTACTAAGTTACATATAAAAACATTTGAACTGTGTTGGGGGAATTGGTCCATTTTTCTAATAGTTAATGAGGCTAGATTCATTAAAATTTAGGATTGTTATATGTTCCTAGTGAATAACCTCTTTAATCACATGAAAGTGATTTTCTTTGATCTAGTAATTAATTTTTTGCTTTAAAGAGATTTTGATTTAATATTAAGTAAACTAATCAGATTCTTTGGGATGGTTTTCTTTTTCTGGTTTCCATCTTTTTTCCCCCATATTTTGTGTTTTTATGGTTTAGGAGTGTTTCTTGTATATGCGTTTTGCTGTTTTTAGCTTTTATACCTCTTTACAGACTTTGTCTTTTTATCTAGAAACTTTAGTTCATTTACAGTTATTGGACTTACTGATATATATTTTTTACTTCTCTTTTTTTAAATATTTTTAAAATTTATTTTAGGGGAGAGAGAGAGAGAGAGAGAGCGTGAGCAGGGGAGGGTCAGACACAGACTCTGAAATAGGCTCCAGGCTCCGAGCTGGCAGTCAGCACAGAGCCTGACAGGGGCTCGAACCCACGAACCGTGAGATCATGACCTAAGCGAAAGTCGGACGCTTAACCGACTAAGCCACCCAGGTGGCCCTTCTCTTTTTGTCACATACTTTAGATTGATTAGATTTTTGTTTTACTTACTATATTTTTTTCCATTTGCTATAGATTACCTTTGTGGTTTACTGATATATTTACTAAAACATGTCTAAATTTAATCAATATTTTTGCCCTTATACCAAATGATTCAAAGATCTTAGACTTACTTACTATTCAATATTAATGATTGTTATCTAATACTTTCACTCTATTTTTAATAAGGCATGAATATCTACTTTAAAAAACAAAATTAGTATATTTTATCCATGAGCATTTCTTCTTCTTACACCTTCCATGTTTCTAAATTATTTTCATTATAATTTTCTTAGTTAGAATTTGATCTTTGGAAAACACCAACGTTTTGCTTTTATAAAATTTTCTATTTCCCCTCTTTTTGTCCTCCTCTTTAAAAGGTTTTGGGGGGGGCACCTGGGTGGCTCAGTTGGTTAAGCATCCAAATTCAACTCAAGTCATGATCTCATGGTTTGCACTTGAAGCCCCACATTGGGCTCTGTGCCAGCAGCTCAGAGCTTAAAGCCTGCTTTGGATTCTGTGTCTCCCTCTGTCTCTGCCTCTCCTTTGCTCACAACTCTGTCTCTTTCTCTCAAAAATAAAAATAAACATTAAAATTTTTAAAGCTTTTTTTTGATAAACAATTCTAGATTGAAAGTCTCTTTTTTTTTTTCTTTTAGGCTGTTGCTATTCATATTTAGGAGACATCTGTCAGTTCAGCTATTGTTCCTTTGTAGATTAACTTTCAATATTTCTTGGGATGCATTGAGCATTTTCCTTGTCTTTTTCTGTTTTCAGTTTCACTTTGCTATGTCTAGTTATAGGGTTTCTTTAGACCTCTTGAATTTGAAGATTTATACCTTTCATCACTTAAAAAAATCACCTTTAACATTATCCCTTAGCATAATGTTTCTGCCTTATTCTGTCTTTATTTTACATTAAGATGTATAGAAATTTCTCAGTCTATTTTCATGTATTTTAACCTCTCTTTCATCTTTCTCTATTTTTAACTCTCTGAGGTGCAATCTGGGTGTGATTTCCCCTGCTATCCAAAAGTAGAACATCCCTATGAAGTCTTTCAGAAAACAAAATGGTATAAAGTGAAGATGTGATTACCATTAATATATATGGAACATTTTGTTTCCAGACACAAAATGTAACCTCTCATAGATTTTTCTGATGCCTTAGGGAACATCTTGCTAACAGATGCACAGAATAATTTAAGATAAAGCACAGATGCTCACAGACACAGTTCAAAACTATGGTGGCTTGATGCTGGGGTGCTGAATGTAGTTACTGGGGAAGAAGCTTGGTGATGTCACTGTTGCTGTTTGGGGTATGTGCTGCCTCTTATAGAATGTAAAGGTTTGCTGCAAAACAAATTCTAAATACAATTTTCACTTTTCATCTTTTTTTTGTCAAAGTGGAAATCCTCTTTGGATTTCTTTCAGTTAATGAAAACAGGTACTAATACAGGTATTTTGTAGAAGTAAAGTGTTGTAATGTGAATTTGCAGAAAGGGATAACTGCACTTACATCAGCTCTCTTTTCCAATTTGTATATTCTTTCTTCATTATGGATAGACTCTTTAAACTGCCCATTTAATTAGTACCTTTAGTTACTATGCTTTTTAATTACTGCAAGTTCCCTTTGGTTCTCTGTTAAATAATCTTGGTCATTTAATAGTCTCTGATTCCTAATCACATGTTCGAGCCTCACATATTATGTATATCTTTAAATTAATTGATTTTATGTATTTCATATATGATAATCCTGATATTTAATGCTTATGAAAGTCTAATTCTGCTATTGTTTCTTGTAGCTTGTAGCTTTATTGCAGTGGTGCCTTGTCCCATTTCTTATTTTGTGTTTTGATTGTGAATATATGTTCTTTAGAGCTTTATCAAAAGGAATTATTTGAAAGCATATTTCTCAACAACAGATGTGTTTTGGAGGTAAAGTAAAACCTTAGTTTGTGAGCATAGTTTGTTCCAGAAACATATTTGTAATCCAAAGCACTCATATATCCAAATGAATTTCAAGAACCACAGGCTCACTTGTGATCATGTGACGTTCATAGTCATGTACAACTCATATTGCAAGACATCACCCATTTATAAAGTTAAAATTTATTAGAAATGTTTGCTCATCTTGTGGAACATTTGCAGAACAAGTTGCAATCCAAGGTTTTATCGTCCTAATAACATGGGGACATTTGACATGAATAATTGGCCATTAGATTTCAGAAAAATAATGATTGGTGAAAACCTCTGGGATCTCAGACCTTCCTTCCTCTTAGGATGCACCCTAGGTTCTGAGTCCTCTGCTTGTGTTGGCGCAATCTTCAAAATGGGGCTCAAAGTTATTAGGTTGTGTTTGGTGCTCTTGAACTGAGTTCATGATAGGATATTTTCTCAACATTAGATTCACACTTTTTATTTACTTTTTCATCCTTTAACATTTTACTGGTTTTATTTTAAAGTATTTAGAAAATTTTCTGCATTTAGAAAATTTTATAAAAATTCTGAAATTCTGCTTTGGAGAGAAGTTTGTTTAGGTTGTTAATTAAAAAGAATACATGTTTGAATGTATTCTCTGTTGAGTACACAATTCTACATTATTAGTTATTTATGCTTATTTCTTTTTGTTTTGACAAACTCAGCTGGTATATATTATGAGGATCATTGTTTTTTTGGGTAAAATATGTCATGATTTCAGTAGCGGGGGTGAAATATTGAATCTGTCATCACCCTTCCCTTCTTTCTCTCTTCCAATTAAGTGAAAATTTGGAAGGCAAAAGCCTTTATACAGAATGAATGTACCAATTTTACTCTATAGGGCATAAATTAAGGTTCAGTTTTATTTTATTCTTTGCATCGTGATGGAAGACACCTTTTGCAATTCATCAGTTACATTAGAAGGGCAAACAACCTCCAACTTTTGAGATGACTTACTATTAGAGTTTGCCAAAATCCACGTAGGAACAATTTGAGAATTTTTATAAATAGTGGTTTTATGTTATTTTGGAACTTTCAAAATCTAGCCATTTTAACTTTCATAATTTGTATATGAGTTTAATTTTATTAGGGAAGGCATAATTTTTAATTATCACAAGGGAAATGTGTACTGTATAATTTTCCTTCTTAAATGAATTTAAAACAAATTTCAAAAAACAGAATTCAAAGATGTCAGATTCTATTTCTAGCAGTATGGTAATAATGATGGTGTAATCTCAAGTACAAATATTTGCCTATGGCCATACCACTCTGAATGCACCCGATCTTGTCAAGTACAAATATTTAAGAAATAATTAATGTAGTTTTTATTAATAACATGTATACTTAAACAAGAACAATATAATATTAGGGTTCACCTTTAATGTTGTACAAACTGTCTCCATGAAGAGGCACAGTTGCAAAATATCTTATCAATGATTCATCAAGATAAATTTTCAGGGCTCCTGGGTGGCATGGTTGGTTAGGCATCCGACTTTTCATTTTGGCTCAGGCCATGGTCTCATGGTTTGTGGGTTCAACCCCTGCATTGGGCTTTGCACTGACATTGCAGAGCCTGCTTGGGATTCTCTCTGTCTCCCTCCCTCTCTCCACCCCTCCCCCAGTCTCACTCTCTAAAAAAAAAATATGAAAAAGAAAACCATAATGTTTCATAGAGGGTCAAGGTTAAAACAAAAGTGAATAAAATCCAAATAATGAAGGGAACCTGGGTGGCTCAGTCCTTTGAGCGTCCAACTTCAGCTCAGGTCATGATCTCACAGTTCCTGAGAACTGTAAGCCCTGCATCAGTCTGTGCACTGGTGGCGTGGAGCATGCCTGGGATTCTCTGTTTCTCCCTTTCTCTCTCTACTCCTTCCTCACTTGTATATACTCTCTCTCTCTCTCAAATAAATAAATAAATTTAACAAAAAAGTAATTATAAAATGAAACAAGGAAACAGAGTTTACTGAGAAAAGTGACGTAGTGTTGTTGGGAGTCATTTACCCAGAAATTCCCATTTTAGGTTCATCTCATGGACAAAGCTATTTTTAGGGACTTCTAAAACAGCCTTAATGTCAGAAGATTGTCTGAGCTGTTTTATTAATTTTATAATCTTCTATAATTTACATAGTAATGGAAACTTAATCAGTATTTTCAGTGTAATAATATGAAAATTACCTAAATGGCTTTATAGCTCATCTTGAAAGATGAAATCATCCATCAGATTTCTTGCAAACAAAGACCAGGTTGCTAAAGCTATTAGGATCATGTGGCATGTCTTTTTATTGTTGTTCCTCATCAATGGCACTAAACAGGAATGAGAAGAATGTGCAGGAGGGATTCTAGAAGCATTAGTGAATATGCCCAAGATACAGTATGAATATCTTTCTGGAATACTGCATTTTATCAATTATTTATTGTTACGGCAAAAATAAAATAGAAACTATTAAATTAGATGCAAATATTTGGAAACTGACCAAAAAGTTTTGTAAAGCAAATGGAAATTTATATCATTAGAAAAGCAACAAACACTAAGTGAATAGAGTTACTTTTGGGGTGGAAGGGCAGTGTAATTCATATTAAATAGGCAATGCATATATGTGACCAAGAACCCATCAAAGCCCACAAATTTGTTAACCTAGATAAAATACAAGTATTTCTTGAAATATACAAAACTCACACAAGAAGAAACAGACCATTTATAAAGGCCTACATTAGAGAAATTGAATCAGTAATTAATAACCTTTCAAAATAAAAAAGGGTCAGACCCAAATGGATTCTCTGGTGAATTCTACCAAACATGTAAAGAAGAAATTATTATACAGATTGTCTATAATGTCCTTCAGGAGACAGATGCAAAAGGAACACTTCCTAATTCAACCCATAAATCCAGCATTGTCCAAATAGCAAAAACATGTAAACCTGAGAAGAAAACTATGGATCAGTACTGCTCATGAACATAGATGCAAAAGTCTCCAACAAAATATTACCAAATTGAACCTATAAAAGGGCTAAAAAAATGATAAACCATAGTCAAGTGGGATTTATCCCAAGGAAATCTGATTTCAACAATCAGAAATCAATTAATGTAATCTACCAACAGACCACAAAAATATTTTTACAGTAATATAACAATAGATACCGGGAAGTCATTTGATAAAATCCAATACCCATTCATGTTAAAAAAAAACAACCCTAAGTAAACTAGAAATAGAAGATAACATCCACAGCTTGATAAAGAAGGTTTATGAAAAACCCTACAGCTAACATCATATGTAATAGTGAGAAACTTGAAGCTTTTCCACTAAGATCTGGTACAAGGCAAGGATTCCCTCTCACTACTCCTTTTCAACATCATACTAGATGTCCTACCTAATTTAATAACACAAGAAAAGGAAATAAAAGTTATACAAATTGATAAGAAAGAAATGAAGCTGTCAGTCTTTGTTTCAGATGACAACTACCTATGCAGAAAATCTAAACTAATTTACAAAAATCTCATGGAATTAATAAGCGATTACAGCAAGGTGTCAGGGTAAAAAGTTAATATTTCAAAGTAAATTGGTGTCAGGGCACCTGGGTGGCTTAGTCGGTTAAGCGTCTGACTTTTGCTTAGGTCATGATCTCGCGGTTCGTGGGTTCGAGCCCCACGTTGGGCTCTGTGCTGACTGCCAGCTCAGAGCCTGGAGCCTATTTCAGAGTCTGTATCTCCCTCTCTCTCTGACCCTCCCCTGCTCATGCTGTCTCTCTCTGTCTCTCTCTCCTAGAAATAAATAAAAATATTTTAAAAAAAGATAAGGTGATTTATAAAAAAAAAAAAGAAAAAAACCCCAAAGTAAATTGGTGTCCAAAAATCAATAATGGACAAGTAGAATTTGAAGTATAATGCAATACCATTTATATTAGTATCCTCCAAAATAAGATACATAGGTATAAATCTAACTAAATATGTACAAGACCCTATGAGGAAAACTACAAAACTCTGATAATTGAAATCAATGAAGAACAAATGAAGAGATATTCCATGACCATGAATGGAAAGACTCTAGCGTCAAATGTGAGTTTCCATGTTGATTTATAGTTTCAATGTAATCATAATCAAAATCCACAGATGTTATTTTGTGGATATCAATAAACTGATTCCAGATTTCACACGGAGAGTCAAAAGGTCCAGAATAACCAACACAACACTGAAAGACAAGCAAGAAGTTGGAGGACCGACACTCCTCAACTTCGAAACTTACTATAAATTAAAGCTACAGTGTCAAGGCAGTGTAGGATTGGTAAAAGAATAGACAAATGAAAGATCAATGGAATAAAGTAGAAAACGTCGATATAGACCCGCATGAATAGAGTTAATTGACCTTTGACATTGGAGTGAAGACAACACGATGGAGCTGACAGTCTATTCAATAAGTCATGCTGGAACAACTAACCATCCATGCAAAAAAAATGAATCTAGATACAGACCTTATACCCCTTTGACTTTTTTTTTCCTTTTAGAGGAAGACAAAGAGCATGTGAGCAGGGAAGAGAGACAGAGGGGGAAAAAGAGAGAATCTTAAGCAGGCTCAATGCTCAATGTGGAGCCAGACCTGAGGCTTAATCCTACAACCATGGGGTCATGATCTGAACTGAACTCAAGAGTCAGACACTTAACCAACTGAGCCACTCAGATACCCCAACCTTATACCCTTTAAAAGAATTAAATGAATTAAAAGAATTAAATGAAAAATAATTCACAATGAATGAAAGACCTAAATATCGGGCAAAATTATAAAATTCCTAGAAGATAACATAGGAGAAAACCTGGATGACAGTGGGTATGGTGAGATGTTTTTTAGATACAACAACAACAAATATAATGTACAAAAGAAATAATTTAATTTTATAATTAAAATTATAAACCAATACTCTGCAAAAGATGATGCCAAAAAAATAAGAAAACCTGCAAATTGGGAGAATATATTTGCAAAAGACATATCTGATCAAAGATTGTTATTCAATATATGCAATGAAATAAGAAAACAAGAAAATAACTTGGGGCACCTGAGGGGCTCAGTTGGTTAAGCATCCGACTTTGGCTCAGGTCATGATCTCATGGTTTGTGGGATCAAACCCTGCAATGGGGTCCATGCTGACAGCTCAGAGCCTGGAGCCTGGTTCGGATTCTGTGTCTCCCTTTCTCTCTGACCCTCCCCTGCTCAGGCTCTGTCTCTGTCTCTGTCTCTCAAAAATAAATAAACATTAAAAAAAAAAAGAAAACAAATCAATAATAAAATATGAAAATGACCTTAACAGACACCTCACCGAAGGAGATATAAAGATGGCAAATAAGCATTTGAAAATATACTCCTCATCATATGTCAGTAGGAAAATGGCGAACCAAAGCAACAATAGATACAATTACACACATATTAGAATGGCCAGAATCTGGAACTCTGACACACCAAATGCTAGTGAGGCTGTGGAACAACAGGAACTCTCATTCATTGCTCTTGGAACTATAAAATGGCACCAATACTTTGTAAGACAGGTTAGTGGTTTCTTACAAAACTGAACATATTTTTATTATGGATCCAGCAATCATACTCTTTGTTATTACCCAAAGAAGATGAAAACTTATGTCCCCACAAAAACTTGCACATGGACGCTTATCGCAGCTTAATTTATAATTGCTCAACTTTGGAAGCAAACATGATGTTCTTAAGTAGGTGAATGGATAAACTGTGGTACATCCAGACAGTGGAATATTATTCAGCAGTGAGAAGAAGTGAGCCATCAAGCCATGAGAAGACATGAAACTACCTTAAATATGTAATATTTAGAGAAAGACATCAATGTGGAAAGGCTACATACTGTATGATCCCAACTCTATGGCCTTCTGGAAAAGGCAAAACTAGACAATAAAAAGACCAATGGTCAGGGGTGGGAGGCAGGGAGAGATGAAGAGGCAGAGCACAAAGGAATTTTAGGGCAGTGAAAAATAGTCTGTATGAAATAATGATGGATATCAATCATCAAAGTTTATTCTAAACTCATACAGTGAACCCTCATGTAAACTACTGAATTTGAGTAGTATATTGTGTCAGTGTAGGTTCATCCTTGTTTTAAAAATACAAACCGGGGGCGCCTGGGTGGCCCAGTTGGTTGAGCGTCTGACTTCAGCTTAGGTCATGATATCACCGACTTGTGGGTTCAAACCCCACATCGGGCTCTGTGCTGACAGCTCAGAGCCTGGAGCCTGCTTCAGATTCTGTGTCTCCCTCTCTCTCTGCTCCTCTTCCACTCACACTCTTTCTCCCTCTCAAAAATAAATAAACATTAAAAAAAATTTTTTAATTAAAAATACATATTCTGGTTAGTGATGTTGACAGTGAGGGAGGCTATGCATATGTGGGGGTTGAGAATAGTTGGGAAATCCCTGTGATTTCAATTTTGTGATGAACTTAAAACTATTATAAAAAGAGTCTTTTAAAAATAAATAAAAGACTCCATCAAAGAAACTAATGAGAAAGTGAGGCACCCGTGTGGCTCAGTCAGTTGAGTCTTCAACTCTTGATTTCACCTCAGGTCATTATCCCAGTGTTGTAGGACTGAGTTGCATGTTGGGCTCCATACTGACCATGGAACCTGCTTAAGTTCCTCCTCCCTCCCTCTACCCCTCTCCCCTGCTCACATGCTCTCTTTCTCAAAAATAAATAAACAAACATTAAAGAAAAGAAATTAATGTGAAAGGTGAAAGAAGTAATGAAGCCAATATTACATCTGACACAGATCTCTAGAATCCCTGTAATAGATTTTGGACCTAAAGGAGTGTAAAGTATTTGAGAAAAGTAAGCAAAAAGATGCATCCAAACTAGTCACATTTAATTCACAATCTCATCTGATTCACAAACTATTTTGAGTTAATAAAGACCAGTTTTAAGTTTTCTAATGACCTAGTAGGAGTCTAAAATGACCTAATCTCAAGTTACAGAAATACCAGGATTTTCCTGATACTAGGAATTGGTACCACAAACCCAAGTTTAGAACAGCACGGAAGCTATTTTTTTTAAAAAAAATTCAGTAATTAGGTTGCTGGCCATAATTATTTGGTGAATGATAGTCATCAGCTTTAAGTCCTAGCCTGCACCTGTCATTCTGTTCAAACAGTGATTAGGAGCTACTTCTGCCAAATTCCATCTCTCATAATGTTAAAGCACTACCTGTTACTGGGCAAGGAAGACATTAATTAACCAGGAAAGCCTGAATTCAAATCTTCAGTGTCAGCCTTGGATTTCACCCACGGTTTATATCTGTTATACCAACAGACCTTACAAAAGGTGGTCTAAAAATGTCGATTCTGAGACTCATGAGAGGCTACTGGGTGTGTTTTCATTCTTTGGGAGACTAAGAATAGGTGTACCAAGTTTATTTCCTTTAAATTTATTTCACTCAGACCCCCTGAGGCCCATAGGCCAATAATCAGTGTGTAGGACTGCCTCAGCCTCAGATTCCACTAACATTTATAGAGCATTTCTTTTGCAGGCATTATGGAAGGCATTTCCATAACAATGTGTCAGAGTGAGGATTAGCTTGGCACTTACATTTTCATAGCATAACAATTATTCAGTCTCTCTCTCCTATCTACAGCATACATCTCTCACTTTAGACGCAATGGCACCGTGTCTGTCTGAGGGGCATTTGAAGAATGCGATCAAGAATTAAATATAATGAAGCTCCTGTCAATAAAAAGGCCTTCAATTTTGGAAGAAATTTAAAATTTGAGAGATGGGTATGTTAGCCATCCATTCCTCTCTATTAAAATTACACATTGTTTTCAATATTACATTAGATCTACAGGAAGAAAATGTATAGTGCATGTTATCACAAGTCCTACATGGAGGAATGCCTTAAAAGTTGTTACCCCTTTAGCACTTATAGTAATTCTGTTCTATTCTCTTTATTTTTGAGACTGGGGGGAGAAAACACGAGTGGGAGAGGGGCAGAGAGAGAAGCGGACAGAGGATCTGAAGTGGGCTCTGTGCTGACAGCAGAGAGCTCAATGTGGGACTTGAACTCACAGATTGTGTGTGAGATCCTGACCTGAGCTGAAGGCAGATACTTAACTGAATGAACCCACCAGGTGCTCCTGTAGTAACTTTTTTTAAAAAAAAACTGCCAATTGTCAATTTGAATAATAATTTTGTCTCTAACAAAGCTACAGTGAAATATTTTTTTGCCAGTGAGGGCCCAAAATATATGATTTCCACAAAAATTTAATAAAATGGAAACTATGCAAACCAATTAGTTTTTAAAATTTTTTTTAACATTTATTTAATCTTGAAAGAGAGAGGGAGAGAGAGACAAAGCACGAGCAGAGGAGGGGCAGAGAGAGAGGGAGACACAGAATCAGAAGCAGGCTCCCTCCAGGCTCTGAGCTGTCAGCACAGAGCCCAATGTGGGGCTCAAACCCATGAGCCTTGAGATCATGACCTGAGTTGGAGGCTTAACTAAGTGAGCCTCCCAGGTGCCCCATAGTTTTCATTTTTAACCTTAAACAGCGGCACACCTAAAGCTGAATTCAGAGATAAAATTATAATAATCTGCAAATCTTTTATGTCTGGTACCATACATTTCTTCTGTTCCCTTCAAGTAGGTTCTATTTTGTTTTTGTTTTGTCCCTACTTGTCTCATTTTACATTACTTTTCCACCTTCATGTCATCAATTAGTTTAGAGCTATGTAAGATATAAGAAGAGTTACCACACCTTTCTTATTGAGCATAGGTGTATTTAAAAGCAAATGGGCCAGAATATTTGACTTTGAGAATTAATGAGAAATTGCAGGACATGCTCATAATAACTGCAGGCCATATGCCAACATTCAGTTTTAAATATGTGATGTAGTCAGTTTTCAACTTGAATGATGTCACTGATATTGATCTTATTCCTTAGAAGAATCTAGCCAAGAGAAAAATTTATGTGAAACATCTTGGGTTTCAGACAGTATTTTCACATGACCTGGATTGGTACTGTGATGGCCAGTTGGGAGGGACCAGGATCTGAAACCATATGAAGGCAGAGACGTCTGGCACACGCCAGACAAGCAGTAAGGTCTCTGAAGGTCAGCTGAGGTCAAAGGACTTGACTGTGATGGGACATTAGTCAGCAACGTCCATGCTCTTGGGATATTCCAGAGTCATGGAATGTGTACGAATGAGGATTATCGAATTCCATGGCAGCCATTTCTCTGTTCTGTGCGGGAAATTCCTGGCATTGTTTGTATTAACTCTTAACACAAGACACATGTGGTCAGAGTGGAATTTGACCCCTTAATGAAGCAGGACAGTGTTATCTCATTTTTGCTTTTAAATCTTGGATTTTTTTTCCTTTTCTCAATATGCTAATATATTGACACGATAAAGACACACCTAGAAGAATTATTTTAATGGTTTTCTCAAATAAATATTTGGATCTTTACCTTTCCATGCTCTTCCTTCTGCCTTTCTTCTATATTGCCTTCTTTCTCTCTCTTTTTTCTTTGTTATTCCTCTCCTCCATTCTTTATTCTTGCTCTCTTTTGTATTAATATACAAATAGCATGAAAGGTGGATTTTATTTATATATTTTTGAATTTAAGAACCCAGCACTTTAATATGGTATATGTTAAATTTAAATTTCCTATAAAAAATGTAGGGAGGGGTGCCTGGGTGGCTCAGTCATTTGAGTGTTGGACTCTTGATTTCAGCTCAGGTCATGGTCTTGCGGTTGGTTAGTTAAAGCCCTGTGTGAGGCTCTGTACTGGGATTCTGTCTCCCTTTCTCTCTGCCCCTCCTCTGCTCACTATTTTTCTCTCAAAATAAATAACAACAAATTAAAAAAAATTTTAATGTATTAAATATTGAGAGACTATCTATATGGTGTATTCATTGGACAGTGACATTCTGGAAATTTAATGAAATCCCTTTGATACTCAGTTCTCTCAAAATTAAAACATCAACTGAGTTCATCCAGTACTCCTAACATACCAGATGACAAAATACAGTATCATTCCAACATTTGTTTAGAATTAAGAACTAAGAATGTAGGGGCACCTGGGTGCTTAGTTGGTTGAGTGACTGACTCTTGATTTTGTCTCAGGTCGTGATCTCATGGTTCATGAGTTCGAGCCCTGCATTAGGCTCTGTGCTAACAGTGTGGAGCCTGCTTCAGATCCTCTGTCTCCCTCTCTCTGTCCCTCTCCCACTCTCTCTCAAAAATAAAAATTAAAATTACAAAAAAGAACTAAGTTGCACACCTGAAACTAATGGTACAGTGTGTGTCAGCTGTACTCAAAAAAAAAAATTAATTAGCTTCACTGTGACATTTTCACAATGTACACATATATCAAAATATCACACTGTACATCTTAAATGCATACAACTTTACTTGTCAGTTATATCTCAATAAAGCTGGGAACCTCCCCCTTGCACCCCTTCTGAAGAAAATCAGTGCATGTAAGATACTTAGATGATAAATGTGTATGCTCCAGTAAGTTTTCATAGGGATAATGCTTACCTAGATCCTCTAAAACTTAGCATAGTCAAAGAATAGTTTTTTTTTTAACATTAATGGTTCGCTACATATTTACCTTATCAATATAATTTATTTTAAAAACCTGGATTAGATATAATTTATGTAAGTGAAACATGATTACAAAATCCTTTCTTATAACCATTTATTATGTGTACTTATTTTCTAAAAATTTGGCTGAAATTTGACTTATAAATTAGTAAACAAGCATGTAAGTGCTGTTAAAATTTAAAATCTATGTGGCCGAAATACAAAATGTTTTCTTTGAAATTAAAGTTTGAATTTAATGACCAGTGTTCTTCATAGTGATTGCCCCATACATCAATCATGATTTATATTTTCCCTTTTGTGAATTCATCTACATTTTTCCTATAATTAACTTCAGACCCACCGAGATAACCTGCACTTCAGCTATCTACTTGCAAATCATATTCTTGCTGTTCAACACTGTTAAAAAGGCCATCTGTGCTCTGTTGTAATTACCCTGTCCAAAATAAGAATGCGTCCCTTTTTCCTTTTTTTCCCCTTATGTCCTAAGGTATCCACTCTCATTGGACCTCCTGCCCCTCTCTGGTGGTCAGAGGAATCAAGAACCATGGTACTCATTGACTTGTGCTCTTTTTGTCCATCTGAGACAGCAATGGAAACGCCAAACCCAACCCTGGATAAGTGGCGGCTTTGTTGGGCCTGGACCAGGAACGTTGCCTCTTACACCAGCAACAGCAAGGTTCTTTAAGGACTTTCTTGCCTTTTCAAGCAACCTTAGGGAAGCTGTCCTCCTCAGCCACTTCTGTGCATATATTTATAGGCATGTATTTTCTTGAGAAGAAAGAGTTAACCTTTAAGAAGCATCTTTTTAGAAGTTGCTGTATCTGCTGGGTCAATTCTTAAGACATTTTGATTCCTGGTACGTGAAAGTAAAGGACAAAACTCTTAACATGCAATTTTCTCTCCCTTTTTTTTAAAAGCTGGAATTCTCATGTTGTGAGGGCAGTAAATTACTGATGTTAAGAAATTAAAACAAAAAGAAATGCCATGTGAATTAGATTAATGTTCTATCAAGAGACAAATTTGTCTTTGCTCCTGATAACTAAAGACCATGTTAATATTGTGTTAGTATACACATATACTAAATAAGAAAATAAAATTTTAGATTTAATTGCAGCAATACAGAAAATATCTCAAATTCCTAAAGATGTAAGAGAATATACTTGAAGTAAACATAATACAATAATAACAAATCTTTAACAAATTAAGGTTTTAACCTATTAGGATTTTTAGCTTTAAATTCAATTCACTATGTTGAAAAAGATTTGAGAAGCTTATTCATTTGATTATTCTTTCTGAAGTTTATTTACATAAAAAAATGAATGTTAAATATTGTCACTAACAAACATATCCCCATTCTGACCATTATATTTTTCTTCTTTAAAGAATCTAGAAAAAAAATCTAGAATTATATGGATAAATATGTTTCGTGTAAATTGGAGGGTGTACATTTTTTTTTTTGCACCTAGTCTTCATTAGTTGAATTATCTTCCTTAAAGAAAACCAAAATATATGGAACTCATGAGAGATTTTTGATTTGTCAACACAGAATGAACAAACCTTTTAAAAAAAGAAACCAGTTTTATTTGAGCCCAAGTTAGGACTGTTGCCCAGGATACCCAATCTTCACAAAGAAGAGATTGCTCCAGGGAAAGAACATTTGGTGCAGGGTTATATATATATTTATATAATATATATACACACACACACACATATGTATAAATTTTAACATAAACAGTTACAAATCATCACAATGAAGGACATTTCAGAAAGTTACAGACTTCATCTTATGGTTTTAGTATGTGCAAGGCTATGTGACTTTAATCTTATGGGAACCAGGAAGGGATTTTTCTTCTTCTTCTTCTTCTTCTTTTTTTTTTTAATTTTAATGCTTTATTTATTTCTGAGAGAGAGAGAGAGAGAGGGACAGCATGAGCAGGGGAGGGTCAGAGAGAGAGGGAGACACAGAATCCGAAGCAGGTTCCAGGCTCTGAGCTAGCGGTCAGCACAGAGCCGGAAGAGGGGCTCGAACCCACGAACTGTGAGATCATGACCTGAGCCCAAGTCCGCAGCCCAAATGACTGAATCACCCAGGTGCCCCCAGGATTTTTTTTTCTTATCTTTATGTTTGGAATGCTCCTTTTGGGTTATTTCCTTAACAGATCAGACATACAACATTGGCTCTGGGCAGAAATAGAACCCCTGCTATGAGGCTTTGTTGAGTAATTTTAACCTTGGTAAATGCTAACATATAGCTTCCCTGGGAGCCCAGAAGGCGGCCCACAAACATGAAATGTCGAAACTTTCCTTTATTGTATCAGCTTTTCATTAAGCTAAATTAATATTTTCTAATACCTTTTATATCTATCAAAAGACAAAGTGGCAACTGCTATAACAGTGTTCCATTGTCTGTGCCCACTAATCCCACCATTTTGGCTTCTAAGATTCTCACTGGTACTATTTCTATTATCCCTTTCTTTTCTTTTTATTATTTATTAAGTTTATTTATTTTGAGAGTGAGAGTGTGTGTAAGAGCAGGGGAGGGTGAGAGAGAGAGAGAGAGAGAGAGAGAGAGAGAGAATTCCAAGTAGGCTCCGAGGCTCCAGCCCAGAGCCCAATTCAGGGCTAAAACTCAGAAACCCTGATATCTTGACCTGAAATGTGATCAAGAGTCAGATGCTTAACTGACTGAGCCACTCAGGCGCCCGCCCTTCCACTTTTCCTTCTCTTTTGCAATTTACTTAAATTCAAGTTCGTTAACATACAGTATGGTATTGGTTTTGGGAATGGAACCCAGTGATTCATCACTTACATACAACACCCTGTGCTCATTTTAACAAGGGCCCTCCTTAATCCATAGCCCACCTCCCTCCTCCCTCCAGCAACCGTTTGTTCTCTGTGTTTGAGTCCCTTTTGGTTTGCATCCCTGTTTTTATCTTTTCTTTTCCTATCCTTTGTTTGTTTGTTTATTATTTATTTATTCCTTTCACAAGATTTTCTTCATAGTGACAGGTGCTCTGGTGGCTTTTAATAGCCTGACTTGTGCCTACTTAGATTTGGATGGAACGTCTTCATTCATTTCTCCAAGGCCCCCAGTGGTTTAAGCTGTGGCTTTACCTCCAGGCTTCTGAGTCCCCTGAGGCTGCCACTCTTACACTGAGGCTTATCTACGATTTCCCCATACTGAAATTATCCTCCGGAATTCAAGCAGACTACTGTCTCTGGCTACCAGGGCACGGTCCCTGGGACCCCCAAGGCCCCCCTGAGATGCTCCCTTGCTGATGAGGGAGGCCGCGAACACATGTGTCCAGGCCCGCCAGGCCTCACTAGAAGCACCTGGAATGTCTCCCAGCCAGAAGGAGGAGGAGAAATTAAAAGACCTCGGAAGGTCAAACAGGCTGCACACCCTCCCTCTGGGAGAGGCTGCGGTGAGAACTCAAACGGCTCCTGGGAAATTTCACCTACCTCTCGGGGCCCTTCCTGAATGTGCAGCAGCGTCTTCCAGCGTCGTCTAGCCGCCAGTACTGCCAAGTGACGAAGCTAAGGCAGGTTAGGGACGCGTTTGGTGTCCCTTTCTTAGGGGAAAACAGCCCCTGGGTTGGGGGGTGGTTGGGGGTGGATGTGGTACCTTCCGCGCCTGGCGCACTATCCCCCAGGGATTTGGGGACAAGCTTGGGGCTTCTAGAATGTTCGAAGAGGCAAGGCAGAAACACGGCACGGTTGGCCAGGAGGTCACGGACTTCCTTAGGAGGCTCGCCGGCCGTGTGGTCCAGCGTCGGGTAATCTCGCGAGCGTTGAGTTGTAATCTCGCGAGCGTTGAGTTGGAGGACGGTGATTGATGTGTGTTAGCTTTCCTGACCTGTTTCCAGAGGCGGCTGACTTGGGTTTAGATTTGTGACGTGAGCCAGGCCACCAAAAAGGCTTCCATTTCTTGGGCTTTTGTTCGTGAGTTAACTTGAGCGTATCTGGTATTTGAAATGTTATTTCGATGCCTTGGTTTCTGTTGTCTGGGAGGAGAAATGTTTCCTCCACCCTCTTCGGTTGATGAATGTGGGCCTGCGAATTAAACTGAGGGAGGGCATAAAAATTAAAAAAAAAAATGAGAAAAGGCAGACGAACAAGAGAAAAAAAAATGTGTATGTCAGGTGCACCAGAGAGCTAATAAAAATGCCGCTAGCTGGCTAAATGGTTATAGTTGAAGGTCCCATCACTTAGTAGGGGAAGGGGAGAAAACTCTTCTAGGAGAAGAAAAACAAAAAGGTTTCTTTAGGAGAGGTAATGGGTTTTTAGGAGAACAATGGGAGATAAACTTTGTGGTAATGTTTGTTTATGTAGGTGCAACTCTTCTCCACCCTGCCCCCCAGCTTTATGATAGGTTTACTCTTGGTCTGTCTACTAGAAGTGACTTCAAGGCAGCTGCGTTTTCTAGAAGTAGCTGCTTCTGTTCAGGTAAGGGAGGCTCTGAAAGGCTTCATTCTGCATCTGTTGAATCTCACACGTATTGAGCTTAAAACATTGTCCTGTCATCTCCGGGGTTCAGAGTGGGTCCCCATACTGAAGTTTCTAATTCCATTTTTAGATTTTCTTGTAGCAATATCACTAACTGTATTGAAGATTATAAGATTTGAAAACACGTATAAAACAAACAAAACAAAAACAAACAAAAACCTGACAATAGTCTCCAAGCTTAGGTGGAGACTGAACTTTTCCTTAATCAGCAACATTTGTTCTGGTGACATAATATACAACTCTCTATTTCCATTGGGTATGAAATTGTACGTGGCCTCTGAATTCCATCCCACATACAGCGAAGTAGAGAAGGAATCTTGAAATGATTTTTTTAATACAGCAAACAGAGCACAATTAATAAATGACCTCCTGGGGAACTTCTTTCACTCAGCTGATCACCTGCTATATTGTAGCTGCAGAAAACTTCCATATGAAGAGCAAATACTATGGGGATACTTTTAGTCTTTCCACACATCCAATTCTGTTATCTCTCTGCTTCTGGGCACACATCCAGAAAGGCTCATCTCCTTTTCTCTGAAAATTAAGGAAGTGAAATATACATATTTTTAGTAAAAATACACTAAATTGGGAAATTTAAAATTTTCTAAAAATATTTAGAAATAGCACAGTAGATAATACCAGCCAGCCATTCTATCAAATCAAGGTAACATTAGAGGGGATCCGGAATAGTCACATTCTTCTGGGAGTCAGTGCTGTTTGGCCTGTGAAAGCAGACTTTGCCCAAACCACTGCTCTGAAGTTATTGAACAGTTTTACCTGAGTTTATAATTTTCTGCCAGAAAATGACCTTTCAAGCATCTCCAAATTTTAAAATTCTAGTTCAGAAAAAGATATTTTATTTCATTTTAAAGCCCTCAAATCCATTTGACAGTCAAAATATAACATTGTGTATAAGTCTAAATTGAAATTGTAAATCAATTAATTGGTAGAAATTGTTGGAAATTTCAGCTCTTCCCCTGTGGTTGAGCTTAAAATACAGAAGTCCATGTAAGACCGCTTCTTCCAAGATTTCTTTACTGACCCCACCCTCTGGGATTCTGGCAATTAGGTCTTTAATTTGTGCCCTCTTAAGAGTACCTTTATTTCTTGCTCCACACGTTTGATATATACATATCGCCTTGAATTGTTATTTTGTCTTTAAATATATGCAAAATACTTTGTCTTAAAAGATGATGATATCTTAAATTGTTTTATGTTTCTAGAGTCTAGTGGAGTATTTTAAAAGTATTCCATGTGTATTTTTGTATTCATGATTCTGAAGATGAGGGTGCAAGCATCTTATTTTGGGAATCAGGGAATATCGTTTAGAATCAGATAACCTATATCTATTTGAATCACTGTTGCTCAAATAATATTAATTTAGCAAAAAATAATTTTTGTTCTGAAAACAATTGAAGGAATGTTATATTTTGAAATTGAAAGCATTGTTCCTTAAAGACCATCTTTATTTACTTATTTAAATTAAAAAAAAAACCTTTTTAGTTTATTTATTTTTATAAAAAGAGAGTGTGCACAAGCGAGCAGAGAAGAGGCAGCAAGAGACAGAGAGAATCAGTCCAGAGCCCGATGTGGGGCTTGAATCTATGAACTGTGAGATCATGACCTGAACCGAAATCAAGGGTCAGATGCTTAACTGACTTAGCCACCAAGTGCCCCAAGACCATCTTTATAGAATCTTTCTATATCAAATATATTTTTAAAGAAATGGTGAACACAAGACAAATTGCCTAGCCCAGTAACAATCTTATTACAAAGGATAGTTGTAAGCAGTCTTCTCATGATTTTTGTGGTATTTCTCTAGCTGCTGCTACTGCTTCATATCTTACTCACCTGGTTCCCCAAGGTCTGAGGCTGACCAAGGGATATTTGAAATAAAGCAGCCAAAGCAGGAATGAGCACAATTTGGCATGGCTTCAAGTTCTATCAATATTGTGGTGGTAAGGAAAATAAAATCAAGGGTATTCAGATAAATGACAGGTGATTTGAAGTCTCTAAAACCACCAAAACCATTTAATTATACTATAGTATTGCATCAAGTGTGTATTCATGGATTACTATTTCTTGGTACATAAAAATGATGCAAATTGCCATTTTCAGTTTTATTTTTTAATCTAGGGTTTCTGTTGTTCAGCCTGTTCTTTACATTTATCTAAAGTCCTTTCATTGGTTGAAAATGTTTGGACCCATAACAGAAAGTAATCTTTTATTAAATTGTAACAAAATGTGGGAAAGAGGAACACAAAGTCATCATTATAGGGTCCTTCAATTTGCTGATTGTTGCAAACTTTGTATCTGTAAAATGATGTCCAGAACTAGTGGAATTCCTCTGGAAGCAAATTGTGGCCGCTTTGACATACCATGTTTTTTAGGAGATATATTCTTAATCCATTATCTTTGTCTGGTTCTCCTCAAGAGTGTCTTTGGGCCGTTCTTCAGAGTAGAATGCTTTCTATTGCTTTTCTCTTGATTATTTTTTCAAATAATGGAGGAATGCTTGGTTAGTTCCAGTTTATTCATTATCTTGCCTGGACCAACTATTTCCTTCTTTAAATACAGTTTGTAAGTGCTTCAGATCATCTTGGTAAAAAGCAGTACATTTGGACAAGGTTGTCCAGCTTTTCTTATAATTGTAGACAGTGATATCTGGAATGACAGATTTGCTGGCATGTTATTCAGGAATCATTAAGTGCCACTTTCAAACTTATTATAGCACCTTTTCAGTTGGGTTATTATTATCATCTGAAGTTCTGCTCCTGAGTGTCTGACAGCCTGGTCCCGTAGACAATAATCGCAGCCCTGCACAAAAAGTCATAAGCTAGCATGCACTCTAAGTTCCTATTCAGTTTTAAGCAATAAACAGTTTACCCAGAGGAGCCCAGATAATTAGCGGTTAGTCTTAACCTCTACTCTTTACTGGTATTAGTTTCTACACTTTTAAAATGGGAAAATAAGCTCTATGTGAAGGGTTAAAGGTGGGTCTAAGCAATAACATTTCTGAAGAATAGGAAAATTACCTGTAGATGTATAATAAATTGTAGACATTGGTACTATTAAAAATTACCATGGGATAATATTACTACTGATTGATCTTAATTGTTCAGAGTCTGTATTTTAACTTATATTATTTTTCTAGTCTATTTGTGTGTTCTCTGATATGAGTACAAGGAACCATACATATAAAAGTGACATCTGGCATATGTTCATTTTATTTATTTGACAAACGTAAATATTACTGGCATTACCAAATATTGCCAACAAAAATTTTATTTTAAATAATTTTAAAATATTAATTCATCAGGGGGCACCTGGATGGCTCAGTCAGTTAAGCCTCTGACTCTTGATTTCAGCTCAGGTCATGATCTCAAGGTTTGTGGTTTTGAGCTCTGCGTCGGGCTCCACACTGGCAGTGCAGAGCCTGCTTGGAATTTTCTCTCCCTTTGTCTCTTCCCCTCCCCTGTTTTTTCTCTCTCTCAATGAATAAACATAAAAAAGTATTAATTTATTGAATCAAATTAACAGTATGAAAGCTGAGTATTGGTATTATCACCACTGACATACATAAAAATGAAGATATTTTTAATGTTTATTTATTTTGAGAGAGCAAGTGATCTGGAGAAAGGCAGGGAGAGAGAGAGAGGGAGGGAGAGAGAGAGAGAGAGAGGGAGAGAGAGAGAGAGAGAGAGAGAATCCCTAGAAGGCTGTGCACTGTCAGCGCAGAGCCCGATGTGGGGCTCAGACTCACAAACCATGAGATCATGACATGAGCAGAAACCAAAAGTTGGACATTTAACCAACTGAGCCACTCAGGTGCCCCTGAAAATGAAAATCTTAGGATGCAAGGTTACAGTGCTAGACATCAGAGGAGAGTTTTGGCAACTATTCAGTCAGCCTTTGGAATCCATGCCACTAACCAAATATATACTGCCTCCAGGCTGACTAATCATTTCTGGGTACCAATTAATAGTTTTCAGAACATTTTCTTAAAAAATTGGCAGCAATTCTGTAATGTATGCCCATCAGTGTTAGAGTTCTTACAATGAGGGAGACTAATTCTGGAGACAACTGGATATTCCTTTTTTAAAAAATTCTTTTTTTTTTTTTTAATTTTTGAGAGAGAGAGGACACACATGTATGCACAAGGACGGGAGGGACAAAGAAGGGAACAGAGGAACCGAAGCAGGCTCTGTGCTGACAGCAGAGAGCCAGATGTAGGGCTGGAAACTCATGGACCCTGAGATCATGACCTGAGCCCAAGTCATATGCTTAACTGAGCCACCCAGATGCCCCGATAACTAGATTTTCTTATGCCTCCACACAAGCAATGGATGGGTCAGAAACTCCATTTAAGTTGTTTTGACTACGTGTTTACCAATCTACTGGAAAACATGTTAAAATGGCTAACATTTATTAGAATGTAAGGATAGATATATTTTTGTTCTTGAGTATCCAGTCTCTCAAGTAAATAACTAATATACACACACAAACATTTTTCCCCCAAAGGTTTGATACTCAGATATTTTTGTATGGTGTCATTTATCTGGATGTATGTAAACTTTGTACACCTCTAATGCTATGGAAAATAGCCATACTTTTTTTTTTTTTGTCTTTGAACTGTGTTTAGGAAAGGGGCGGAAAAAACCAGTAAGATACATCAGTAAGATAGATATGAAAGAGCATTTGCTGGCTGAAAAACATTTTTAGTACAGTAAGAACCACAGATGAGATGTAGCAAATGTGTGTCATGCTCCATTCCAAATGAAGCCACTTGCCAATCCTTTTTCTTGCAAAATTTTGTAGTGTTAGCAACCTAATAGCAATGATCTTGGGGGGGAGGGCTGCTGGGCTGGCTCTCAATTAAGCAGCAACTTCTGTAATGTGAGACCTTCTGAATTGTGAATACAATAACATTTCCCAAAATTGCTCCCCAATGTGTTTAAAGGAATAATGTGGTTTTTAAAAGTACGCAAAGGAATTACTAATATTCGTGGAGAATGCCTTCCTCTACCTTTGCCTATTTGTTGGATAAGATTTTTGGAACAACGTTTTATTTTTTAGACAGAGACAGCTGTGGGGGAGGGGCAGAGACTGAGAGAGAAAAAATTCCAAGTGGGCTCCTCACTGTTTGCATTGAGCCCCATATGGGGCTTGAGCTCACAAGCTCACAAGACCATGACCTGAGTCAAAACCAAGAGTCTTGGGGCACCTGGGTGGTTCTGTCCATTAAACGTCAGACTTTGACTCAGGTCATGATCTCACCATTCGTGGGCTTGAGCCCTGTGTTGGGCTCTGTGCTGATAGCTAGCTCAGAGCCTGGAGCCTGCTTGGGATTCTGTGTCTCCCTCTCTCTTTGACCCTCCCCTGCTCACACACTCTCTCTCTCTGTGTCTCTCTCTCTCTCTCTCTCTCTCTCACTTACTCACTCTCACTCTCTCAGAAATAAAACATTAAAAAAAATTTAAAACCAAGAGTCCCATGATGCCTGACCATTAGAGCCCTCAAGTGCCCTTGGAACAACATTTGAAAGAGAGTTTTACAAATTACTTCAAATACTTCTGTTTTAAAGTATTATTCTGGCAGGTATTATTCATGGAATGTATGTACTCTAACTAAGAGAACTCCTTTGGTAGACCTATAGGCAGTGTAGACATTTTTCACTGGACCTTATCTGTTACACACTTTTGCCAAATAGATTTCTTAGCTGGCTAGGAAAGGCTGGTGGACAGAGAAAACTACCTGATATAAGAGCTTTCAGAGGTAACCAGGAGCATAGACAGAGAGTTGTGTTGAAGAAACTACAATTGGGAGTGTGAGAAGGAATTAGGGGTAACACTGAGGTAAACACTGAGGGATGCAGAGACACGGGGCTGGGAACTAAGATAGTCATGCCTCTCAGACCTCTTATTCTGCTTTGTTTATGACATCAGTGCTTTCACATTTCTCATATATGTACTCACAATATGTGTGTCTTTGTGCACGCTTTACATATGTTTGTATAATTTATGCATGAATACAGGTTACAGAATTTCTCCAAACATATTTTAATCTTTAAAGGTGTTTATTTCTGAATAATCTCTCCTACCCTTTAAAAAGGATGCATTCTTGTAACTGTAGTAGTGATCATCTATGTATTTTTCTACTTTATATACTTACTATTAAAAATGGAAAAAGAAGATGGTTACCATGTGAGGTAATGGGTACGTTAATTAGCTTGATTGAGGAAATTATTTCACAAAGTATACATATACTGAATCATCAATTCAGTATATAGACAATTTTTTAGGCAATTTTTAGATTGTCTGTCATACCTCTCTATACATTTGAGGACAGTGAATTTCATGATTATACTCTCAGCTAGAAACATTTTTGTTTATTCTTCTGCAAACTTGATTCTTTTTCCCTTCACACATTCATGAAATCAGCTGTCCTAGGGACTGCTATGAAGCAAGATGGCTTTAATTGTATCATTTTAATGGCCAGAGAGCTGTATTGATTTTTATTTTAAGCAACTTCATTTGGAAAACCTATTATTAGAGAAATCTTTGTTTCCTTTCCTGCCTGCTGCCATTTTCCCACATTGACTTCTGACTTATATTTTTGAGACCTGTTATTATGTGCAAATATTTTTTTAATGAGTATAGTGCTGTCATTTATTAAATACCTCACATACAAAATTTACCATAGTGGATGGATACATAGATTTAACTTAAATTTCATGACAAAAATAAATACATGTTCCACGCTAAGGTGGAAGAAAGTCTGTCTGAAGGACCGGCTTCATGCATACTTTTGTTAAGGAGACTTCACAGTGTATTATTTTAAGGTTATTCGCGTTACAGGCCTGTATGATGAACATTTGTTATGAAAAAAGATACTACAAGATAAAGTTAAACTAGTATTGTTTATTTAGCTCCAACATTTCAAAGCCTTTAGCATGTGAAGGTGAATTGTAAATCTTCAAGAACGTAGCTTTCCCAAATCTATTTAACTAAAGGCCCTCTTTTCTAAGACCATATTTTCAGCATGCAGGTTAGATAATATTGGTCTGGATATTTAGAATTATAAGAAGAAAATACACAAATATATATTTTTCTATACATTCCTGCATTAAATTATACTAATTTATATATATAAATTTATTATTATTATTCATTATAAGTTAATTAATTTTAATTAAAGAATCACATTTTGTTTTTAGAGTCATACCAATATGTTTGTTAATATTAAAATCCTAATTTTTAGAAAATACACTGAACAATTAGGATGAGTTTTTCTATTTTTAATTAAATGAAAATGAGTTATTAATATATTAGCCAAAATAGATACCTTCCCACGTTCTTTTTGTTTCTTTCCACTCTACCCCATTGGATATTTTTATTTGTGATAGGGTGGGTTATTAAAATATATCATAATAATTTTATTAAGTAGAACGAACAAAATAAATCATCAATCTAAACCAAACAAGAATGATTAAATTGGGTAGCTATACAATTTATTCTCTTACTGTGTAGTGTTAGTCTTTTTCCTTTTTGGAACCCAATTAAGAATTGGAAGCAGACCTGATGCACGGAGATGCTGTTGGTAGTCCTCCAAAGAGGTAGAAAGATGTATTTCATTCCTGTTGAGATCACATTCAACTCAAAATTTCATTTTTCATTAATTCTGGAAGCTTCTGGGTTCTGGCAAAAGAGCAGTATTTGAAACTACAGCCAAGATCTGTACATATGCCATCATTTTTGACATTTTTATCCTGGCCTTCTCAGGTGAATGGTGATGTGCAGAGTTTTGCTGTGCTGCTCCATTGCTGACAGACATGGTGTATGGCTTAGAAACGTTATTTGACAAGCAAGTAACCATGACAACTTGGAAACATCATTACTATATTCCACATTATTTTGTCCTCATTCGAGGTGTACAGTTACTTAAAATGTTTCATTGAAATGAAACATTGGAAAGAAACTATATTCTAAATATATATATATAGTTCTATACCTACAGTTATAGTAATATGAAATCAGTGTGTTGCTGATGAAAGATGGATTTTATTTTCTTCCAAAGGACATTTTGTGAATTTTGTCCATCTATAAGACTCCATTTTGGAGTCTTGTGTCATGTTTGGTATCTTACATACGTTTAAAAAAAAAACCAAAAAACTACAAACTGTAACTGCTTTCCAGCCATTAAGTGGAGCAGTAGCAACGTGGGTCTGTCTAATGTATATAATTTTCAGAGGACTTTGAAAAGGAATGTTTCCCTGTTTTATCTCTAGTTTGCTGTTCATCTTTATCATTATTTCAAACACCATTGTATCCTTTTTATCATTTATTTATTTTACTTAAATGTGTATAAACTGGAAAAAATGATATCTAAAATGGATACATTCATAGCATTAATGCAGCTACTGTTTACCTTGGATATGGAAATAAACACAACCTAAGTGATAATTTATTAGAATAATATCAATATTTAAAAAATGTTTAATGTTTATTTGTTTTTGAGAGAGAGGGTAAGCAGAGGAGAGGCAGAGAGAGAGGGAGAGAGGAAGAGAAGGAGAAAGAGAATCTGAAGCAGGCTCCAGGCTCTGAGCTGTCAGCACAGAGCTTGTCACAGGGCTTGAACTCATGAGCCGTATATCCTGACCTGAACCAAAGTCAGATGCTTAACCAACTGAGCCACCGAGGTGACCCAAATAATACCATTATTTTAAAATCCTTTGACCTCTGCACAATCTTTTTATCATTTTAATATATAGGTAAAATTTGCTGCATATTAATTTTGTTATTCTTTTGAAGTTTTTTTTCAAATTTCCACGTAGGCTATAAACTACCCTCAGTTTCTAAACCTAATTAGTTTTTAGGAGATAAAGAGGTAGATCAAAAGATGGAGAAAATAATATTTATACATACATAAAATATTTCAAACAATACTTTTTGGTCCTTTGTATATATTTCAACATGTATTCTCCTTGTAACAAGCTATTTCTGTAATCAGTAAAGTGCTACTTCAGGTTTATTATAAGAACTGAAGTTAAATTTCTCCATAGAAGTAATCATCATTGGCGAGCTTTACGCTGACCGTGCAGAGCCTGCTTGGGATTCTCTTTCCTTCTTTTTCTACCCCTCCTCTGCTCTACCCTCTCCTCTCTCTCTCTCTCTCTCTTTCAAAATAAATAAAAAATATTTAAAAAGAAGTATTCATCATTTCTGAAATTTTATTTTTATCAAAATTATATCTGATTAAGTTAACATGATTGGTAGGCCAGGCTTAACTGCCAGAGATTGTATGACTGGCAGCATGCTGTGTTTCTTTCTTGTTTACCAAATGCTGTCCCTGTTGGGGAGCTACTCTGTATTCCGTGGGTTTCTTAGAGTCCAGGATTTCATTTGACTCTGTCTTTTCATGGGAAGAGGTGCTATGGTGTCAGCATATTCCAGTGAGATATGAGAAACACTAAACCAGTCAGGATCCACTGATTTTGATGGGCTGTCGTATTGTGGTGATATAGAAATGGGAGCCATTCGGATACAGTTGACCAGATCTGGCCATTATGGTGATTATTGGCAATTTGAATTATTCCTGTAGCCCACAGATGCTTTCTGCTCACTCTGTCACCTTTCAGAAGGTGGAAATAAAATAAAGCTGGAATGTGTCAGAGAATTCAGAATGCCTTTAGTCTGATGAAAACAAGTAAAATGCTCTCTATCCTATCCCTCCTCAAAGCAAAATAAAAATAAATACAACACATATGTAGAAAGTATCATCTAATATTAGGTATCATAATGAAGTTAAGATTATTACTTACGAACAAATTAATGATCTGGTTGTTAGGACTTTTAAGGTAATTGTTCTGGTATAGATTGCTGAATATTTTCATTGTATCTAAAGGTTCTTGGTTAAACATCTGGGCTCTCTTCAGGTCTGAAAAATACCAATTGGTTTTTAGTAAGTATATTAAAGTACAGTATAAATCAAAGTAAACAGTTTTTCAAATGAGTTACCAGGCATATCATGACATCATTTTTATCCTCTTTTTGAAAATTAAAAAAAAAATGTTTATTTTTGAGAGAGAGTGAGAGAGAGGGTGCGAGCAGGGAAGGAACAGAGAGCAAGGGAGACACAGAATCTGGAGCAGGGCTCCAGGCTCTGAGCTGTCAGCACAGAGCCCGATGTGGGGCTTGAACTCAGGAACTGTGAGTTCATGACCTGAGCTGAAGTCAGAGGCTTAACTGACTGAGCCATGCAGGTGCCCCTATTATCCTCTTTTTATAATAATAGAGATCATAATAGAAAATAATAAATTTATGGCACCTGGGTGGCTCAGTCTGTTGAGCCTCCAACTCTTGATTCAGCTCAGGCTATGATCCCAGGATCATGGGAGTGAGCCCTGCATTG
The DNA here is from genome assembly GCF_008692635.1 of Crocuta crocuta. NCBI lineage: Eukaryota > Metazoa > Chordata > Mammalia > Carnivora > Hyaenidae > Crocuta > Crocuta crocuta. Next base: position 4,935,517 of record NW_027527775.1, read on the forward strand.
GGCTTCAACTGAGCTTGGAGCCTGCTTGGTATTCTCTCTCTCCCTCTGTCCCTCTCTCCTGCTTGTGTTCTCTCTCTTCCTTTAATTTAATTTAATTTATAAAACTATAAGGAAATTATGGGGCAGGTGGCCTACAGGAAGGAGTAACTCAGTCTCAAGTTTAGCAGGGCTTTCTGTTAACATCTATCCTAAAATATCTATCAATAGATTAATAAAATATGGACCAAAACTCTAGATTCAGCTATTAAAAATTATTAATCTCCTTCAAAATTTTGAGACTATTATTAAACAAAGGTTTGTATTTACTTAAAAGAAAACTGCAGGATCATAAATTTACTAAAAATAAGTTTTGAGGAAATGTCACAAATACAGAGTCAAAAAAGAAATTTGGCAAGTTGTTCCCTGATGATCTTACATATTAAATGGTGATGTGAGGAATGTGTAATGGTTTTTAACTAGCTGAGTGACTATATCCCAGTGTGTGTTGATGAAAATCATTGTAAATTGGAGAGACACTGCCTTGCATTCCCCAACTGAGAGTTATCATTATCATTGATCAAGTATATGAAAGACAGCATTGGTTTTGAAGATGATACACGCTTGGAAGACTAAATGGAATCATAAGTTTACTAACTTAAATAAGATGAAAAGTAATTATAATAAATATAACACTTTATATTTAGATAATATAGCTGATTATTAAAGGACAAGGTGGGGATATACTTGATTGAATACTTGATAGAAGCTCATGTATTATAGAGGGATTAACTGACTGCTAGCTCTATATGGTTAATAAAGCTGAATGGTAATTAAAAGTATGTTTCAACTTTTTGCTGTGGATAGAAATACGCTTTCCAAAATATGAGGTGTCACCGAGAACAAAGAACACATGGGGAATTGTGATTCTAGGTGACAGAACAGAGGGATGTTTCTCAGCACTAGATAGACAAACCAAAGTACTCAGTGGAGGGGGATCAGGCTAGCTCAGGAGTTAAAATCATGCCTTTTGATTAAAATCATATTTTCTCAACTCAAAATTTGACCTGTTATTCAAAAGAGAATTACCCAAACTTAAGTTTTTATGTGACAATTTAAAAAGCCTAATAATTAAATCATTATTTTACAAAGTTTACTGAAAAACAATATGTAAATCTAAAGCTTGTGACTGTTTAGCATGGAGAAACCAGATGTGGGGAAGTTAAGATAATTTCTTCAGAGTTTGAAAGACAGAACAAACAAAATTTAAATGAGACAGATTTTTCATCAATAGAAGAAAGACATTACAATATTAAAACATGGAATTGCTCACTAGATAGTGAACTGTACATCACGGAAAATATTCTTAAAGGAATTACATAAAAGGGATTCATCTGGGGGGGTAGATGGGTAGATTCGGTTAATTCTTAGCTTCAGAAAGTAACAATGAATGATTTGGGGATAGGTAGATAATATAACAATACTTTGTTAATTTTGGCCCTGGTAATTGAGAATTATAGTAATTGACAGAAGGACTGGGCTGGAAGTCAAGTGAAATAATTAACTGAATGGATTAATACTATAAACAAGATTAGAAACTTAATCAACTTGGTAGAAGTGATTTTCCAACCTCTCCTCCTTAATAATTTTGGAAAAATCGATCCGTGTCACTAGAGTCCCTGTTTGATGCTAAGCTTTGTTACAGGTGCTGTGACAGAAATAGTGACCTATGTTGCCTGTGTCATCAGGATCTTACAAAATAATTAGGGAGAGAAGATTAACCTGGAAGAAAAAAATTTGGACACTATGAAACAATGTAGTATGAAATTAAATTCCCAATGATTGGTCTCATATAAATGAAATTAAAATTCCAGAATTCAGAATACCAGAAACTTTGTATTCTTGATTTATATTAACATTTGCTCACAGTTTCATTTAGATCCTGTGAACCTTGATAAAAAGGTGTAACTTGCCCATTCATGCATTTTCTTGTTTATCATGTTCCCTCAGAGGATAGGCTTCATAGGAACTTGGCTATGTCTTCAGTCCGTGCCTATTACACAATGGCCAATAGGTAAATATTTGTTAAAGAAAAAAACCTTTTTTCTTCTGATTTTCAAAATAAGGGCCATACCGATCTTTCCAAACATGAACGTTTTCATTACCAATGCAGGAACTTAGGTAAAAATGATTTAAGTTGCCACAGTATATAAATATATAATTGTTATAAATTATTCTTATCAGCTCATCAAAAAGAAATTAAAAATAGAATTAAAAATATCGTTTGTTCCAACTTCAAAAACAGTACATAGAAGCAAGAAACAAACCAAAAATTTTCTTTTATAATGATCCCTATTTGTCCAATTTTGACCTAAAAAAAAGGCATACCAATTTCTCATGGTTCAAGCTAATAAGTAATATTTCCTAAACTATCCTTTCCAAAAAGCATTAATTAATGATACTTTCTTATTAATAAACTGTTCTTACCTTCAGGATTGCTATTATTTGCCCCTGGTTGTATATAAGATGAATATTAGTTAAAATACTGTTTAGCATTTTTTGATAATAGATGTTGGAATAGGTGGAAATAGCCATCTTATGCCAGAAATAATATTATTAAGGTGTAGTTCTTTTCTATTGACATGGCAAGCATTCACCCCAATATAGAGGAAGATAAGGAAGACATAACTCTAGTGAGCTCAAGCAGTTTTCATTCTTCCATTAAGAATAAAATCACTAAAAAGCACAGGTTAGTTACTGGAGGTATCTGGTTCATAGTACAGCATTACTTTTTAATGGTTAATTGGAAGCCATAAAAACCACTTTGGGAGGGGCTCCTGGGTGGCTCAGTTGGTTAATCATCCAACTTCAGCTCAGTTCTGATCTTGAGGTTCATGAGTTTGAGCCCTGCATAGGGCTCTGTGCTGATAGCTCAGAGTCTGGAGCCTGCTTAGGTTTCTTTGTCTCCCCCTCTCTCTGCCTCTCCTCTGCTCGCACTCTGTATCTTTCTCTCTCAAAAATAAATTAACATAAAAAAACACTTGGGAAATAGTAGGTCCCTCTTGGAGGTTCCTGGATAAAGTAAATGACCATTATTGTATAGACAAATGATTTACATTTCAATGATCCACTAACATGTATAAAACTAGCATCATGTTGTAGGCAAAATAAAAATAAAGTTTTATGGTATTAGTTTGAGTTGTGTATGAGACATAATTTAAGGTTCTTGAATTTTTTTAGGTTTATTTAGAGAGAGAGAGATGGGGGGGGGGGGACAGACAGAGGGAGAGAGAGAGAATGCCAGGCAGGCTTTTCACTGTCAAGCCTAACAGGAAGCTTGAACTCACAATCTGTGAGATTATAACCTAAGCCAAAATCAAGAGTCAGATGCTTAACTGATTGAGCCATCCAGGTACCTCAAGGTTATTGCATTATTATAAATTATCTGAGAATGGCAGAAATACCACTATTTTTTTTTATTGAAAGTGTACCTATTTGGAAGTGCTCTGACCCCATAACTATGGCATTGTCTAATTTATTGCATTAGTTATTCTATCTGTGCCATGTAAATACTCACAAGGAAATGGTTTCTCTTATGAGGACTCAAGTTAGGCAAAAGATAGTTTTCTGAAGTTAAGCAGAACTAAACCCACCTCATGGATGGTCTCCAGTTGATTTTACAGAAAGGTGTGCATCACACAAAGTTCTGTGGTCTCTTATTTATAAATTCTAGTAGTAATTTCAGTATTGATGAGGGACTTGAGTTGACTAGATTTAGGACATGTAGCAGACTGAGTAGTTCTTTTCTAGAATAACTTTCAAACCATTTAGAAACTGAAGGCTTTCGGGGTACCTGGTGGGACAGTTAGTTAAGCATCCTGCCTTGGCTCAGGTCATGATCTCATAGTTTGTGAGTTTGAGCCCCGTGTCAGACTCTGCTGACAAGCTCACAGCCTGGAGCCTGCTTACGATTCCTTGTCTCCCTCTCTCTCTGCCCCTCCCCCTCTCATGCTCTGTCTCTCTGTCTCAAAAATAAACACTAAAAAATTTTTCTTTCTTTCTTTCTTTCTTTTTTTTTTAGAAACCGAAGGCTTTCTTTGAGTTTTATGTCATAGCAATGTAAGTTTTCATGGTTTGATAGAAATGAAAAAATAAACCAAAACAAAAAACAAGGCTCTGCTTGTAGATAATCTGATACATCTTCATGGTAGGTAAGAGTTTGTCATAGCATGGTTTAAGAACTATTACTTTCTTATGCGTCTAGTGTCTTTCTGGATTTTTACTTCTTTATAAGCTTTGTAGACATGTGTATAAAAGTATTTTCTTTTTAGGAGCATTCAAAACGTAACACTTATAAAACATGCAAATAATCTTGGGATGCCTGAGTGACTCAGTCAATTGATCAAGTGTCTTGATTTTGGCTCATGTCATGATCTCATGGTTCGTGGGTTCGAGCCCTGCATCAGACTCTGTGCTCACAGCGTGGAGCCTGCTTGGGAGTCTTTCTCTCTGCCTCTCCTCTGCTCACACACACACATTCTCTCTCTCTCTCTCTCTCTCTCTCTCTCTCAAATAATAAACTTAAAAAAATAAAACATTCACATAATCTCAAGTGTTATTTGACTATGCACATGTATTATGATCTTCATAGTTTACACATACATTTCTTTATATAAAACAATGGAGGACATCTTAACATTTGTGTAAAAACTTGTAGCTATTGCTATTTGTGAGACAGAGTTAATACTCTTAATATACAACTAGTGTTTTTTTTACTTCATTTATATGTTTTCTTTTTATGTCCAGCATACAGCATTTTGTTGGTTACAGTGAATAGTACACTATCAGCATCAGTCTTTGGGAAGCCTTATTTGAGCCTTTAAAATTTTATTTTACTTTTATATTTCAAACAAACTCTAACATTGTCTCTCTGAGGTGTACCCTATAAGTGTGCTTCCAGCATACTTTTCTTGTATTTACTGAGATATATGTAAATTCTTATAAGTATATATGTACACATGAATAGGTGGAAGTGTGTGTATAAACATACATGATCTCCTCTGTGTATTTAGATTATGTAAAATGCTTTTAAGCTTTAAATTTCATTGTTTTCTTTTTTCTTTTTTTTCTTATTGAGTGCTGAACTGAACACCTGTCCATGTCACTATCCATCTGACCTGCAGTTTCTGACAAATTCCTTCCTTCTATTTCTTATATACTTCCGTAGATGGATTCCTAGATGGTTCCAATTATTTGATACCATGATTAACATTGCATTTAATTCAATCATGTATGTAGTGTACTGCTTTTTGTTGTGTGTGCGTGTGTGTGCGTGCATGCATATGTTTACATGAGAGAGTTTCTCTGGAATATTTTGAGAAATTTCTAGGCGATGGATTATAAACCTACTTAGTTTTAGCAAATATGGAACATGGTGCTCCAGACGACACTGTAGCTTGCGCTGCAACCAGTGAGCATCATGTCCTTTTGAATATTTTAAATTTTTATTAATCTATTACTCTTAACCATTAGCCTTCATCAACTTCATAAGTTTTTTCTTTGTGCAGATTTCCATTTTAAAACCTGGACAGTTTTCCTGTTGGCTTTCCACATTCTTTCCTTGATGATTGAAGAAGTTCCTGGAATATTTCAGATAGTAAACTCTTATGTAGTAACTTTGTCTATGATGTCATTATTTGATAAAAAATATTTTAATCCAATGAAATAAAATCCCATTTTTGTCAACTTTTCTCCTTATAGCTTGTGACTTCGGGATGGGATTGTGGTGAGTATTAAGAAATATTACCCAAATAATGGGAAACAAGGATATTGTTCCATATTTTCTTTTATTAGTTTTGTGATTGAAGTTTTACACTTAGGCAAGGTGTATCACATTAATAATAATAAAGTTATAAAAATAAAAGGAAAGTTAAAATGACAAAACGGTTATCAAAGAAAGAAAATACTTAATAAAAATTATAAAGAAATCAAATTACAAAAGAGATACTAGGGAAATTTTAAGAAGAATTATTAACAAAACGTGAAATAATTTAAAAAGCAGATACCCTTAGAAGAACAACATGCATGTCATATGTAACTATGAAATATAAATACAGAATATTATTAAATGCTTTATATGAATTAATCTTCTACAGGAGGGAATCTCTCACTAAAACCTGTACAGATGTGTTACCAGCCATATTAAGATTTTATCAAGAATTTTATTCTGACAGGAATAAGCCATTTTACAGATAAATTTAAAAACTTTTCAGCAGAAATCATTTCATAATGAGGTTAGGATATAAATAAAAGATAAAATTGTGCTTCTGCTTCACAGAAAAGGGAAGTGTGTATATTATTTGATAATGAGATGTTTTGCACAATGGCATTTTGAGCCATATCTAATCTTTTCTGAAAGAGATTAAGATGGTTAGGAATAACAATGTCATTTATACCAAAACATTATGCTATACTTTCTGCACTTGGAAGCAGTGCTGTTTTCAGGGAATACCACAAGGGATAGACAGATCAAGTGTATTTTCCCAGAGAAACAAGGTCAGGGGAAAGAATCTGCAGAAAAGCTGAGGGTAGCAATTCAAGCAGGTTTTTTTTTTCCCCTTAAGTACATCTTAATCTATTTAAGGATAAATTCATTTTATAAAATATTCTAAGGTGGATAATAATGTAAGATGAGAAATTGGGGATGAATATGACTATTTTTACTTAAAGGTTAGTAAATTTTTGACTTTAATTGACTTTCAATTATTTCAATCCCTAAATGGCCATTCTGTCATCTAATATTGAATGGATAGTCTACAATTTCCTGGTATAAAATATTACTAGTAACAAGAAAGGGCATGACTAGAGGTTGTATTTTAGCCCTCTCAATGCAAATAGTTTCTCTTCCCTATATTTCTACTTGTTCCATCTATCTAAATTTGCATCATTTTCACTCGAGTCCAGCAGTGTTTCTCTTTTCTTTCTAGTAAATATGAATAACTTCCTGGAATATATTCCTGAGGAATAATCACTCATACTTACACTACTATATGATGTACCTACCTGGCTCTATACACTGCTATGACAGACTCCCATAGCTCCCGTGCTAGCTGTCCTTCCAAATCCTGAGTCCCCAAAGACAGTTTCCTGTTTTGCAGAACTGATTGAAACTTGTTAAATTTTTATCCATCCTACTTTCCCGNCTCCCTCCTCCTCCACCCTGCTCTCTATTCTCCAACAAATAAACTCAAATACTCCTAAAACACTTTAATAGTTATTGTAATAACAGTCCATTGGCATATACTTTTTATGTTTTGTCAGGGGTTTAGGATTTACATTCTGGTACAGACTAGCCTAAACCAATATATCATTTACCATTATTTGATTCTTTTTGATACATACTGGTGTTCATCAGTGGTTAGAGGTAATAGTCATGTTTTCCCTGCTGGCTATGTCACTATTGGAAATGATAGCAAGTCTTAGAAAGAATTTGGTACACATACTGTCACTTATCTGCCAGTTGTCTTAGAACATTTCAAAACCTGTTGCTTAATGAAATCTCAGTTCTCTGTTCTGTTAAGTACTCTGATCGCATATTACATGAAAGGTTCATTGAAACAAATGATATAATATTCTAGAGACAGGATTTAATTAAAATTACTCTGGGCATAAGGGAGCCAGAACCTTCTGCCTCTATAGCTGGTTGTAGGACACTTTTGAAATTAAGTCTCAGCACCATCTGAAGAGTAAAGATGATGGGCTCAAGAGCTATGTATATCCTTTTTATGCAAGAGAGGGAATACTCTGAACATAGTTCTAGTCAATTCATCTTTTGAATATCACCAGTTTTGCCAGTAAAAACTAATTTCTAACATTCATTATGTGAATTAAGGAATTGTTTGGACTATTGAGTAAATGCTAGCTAAAGCACCATGGTGCATGTATTCCTGGTTAAGGTAGCCGACCTTCCCAATAAATTATAATGTCCCAATAAATTCTCCACGTTAGAAAAGAGGCTTTGAGGAGAAAGCAAGGGTTTATGTTTATGTTTAGATCATAGATCTTATTTTTTTTAAATTTTTAATGTTTTATTTATTTCAGAGAGAAAGAGAGAGAGCAAGCGAGCGAGCAGGGGAGGGTCAGAGAGAGGGAGATACAGAATCTGAAACAGGCTCCAGGCTCTGAGCTAGCTGTCAGCACAGAGCCCGACATGGGGCTCGAACCCATGAACCGTGAGATCATGACTTGAGCCAAAGTCGTACACTTAACCGACTGAGCCACCGAGGTGCCCTTAGGTCAGAGACCTTAAACTCCTGTATCTGACACTTGATTCTCTAGGCAAGGAAAATTCATGCCAGGGGATTCTTAGACGTGGCCTTCAGAGTTGACAAAGAGGTCATATTATGTACGTTAGCCCTACAACTAAGTCAGATACGTGGTACTAGTCCAAGTAATGTTGAGTCAAGAGAGAGGAGTCCAGAATGAAAGCAATGATTAAGAACAGAAGACGGAAGAGAAACAAGTAGATCAAGAGATGAAAACAGTAAAGGAACACAGGCAGAAATGGAGCTTGGGAAGGAAACTGGTATGAGGGGAACAGAATAAAACTTCCAGGTATGAAAGTCTGGCTTTTGTGAGATTTTGTCCTGCTTTAACTGAGTTGTGACTCATCAGACTCACACCCAACAAGTGTGGCTCTAGGCATTTACTGAGCCCAAAAATTTAAAATAAATAAGATCCCTCTATCAATATTAACAATGATTTAGATATTGAAATGGTTAAACATAATTATTGATAGATCTTACCAATGGATAAGTGATCCTGTCCCCCTCAAAAAGATTAACTGTCATCATTTATTCCTATTAGATGTAAACAAAGATCATTTCTCACTTGTTTCATGCCTTATTTTCACTTCTTTTAGTAGAACACTTCTTCTCTTGCATAGTTGGTTTATATTAATGGGACATTTCTTGCACATGAAAAAAATATTATCTCTAATTGTACAATCTGTTAAGCCCCATTTTATATATGTCTGGTACATTACTTGTATTTACACATTTTTTTCCAAACAGCCACAGCCCTTCATGAATTGTATATATACAATCCCCTTCAAATAAAAATGTTTACAGTATTTTTTTTCTATGTGGAACCAGGTAAACTTTTAATAATAACTAAAAATGCTCTCCTGTCCTAGAGAAAAGTTTTGTAACCCTACATTTTATTCTCTTAATATCCTTGTCTTCTAATCACAGCAGGAAGATATTCAGGTTCAGATTGACCAATGACCATGTCTGTGGTGACTCATTAGGTATGTTTGTGAGGCATACCCATTGATAATGGAAAGGTCCTTTTTTGTTCCTTCTACTCATCATAAAACTGCCGCCACTAGTGAGTCATCACTGGAGGATTTTATTGGGCATTTATTTCTTAAGTATGCTTATCTAATTTAGGGTTCATTAAGGATGATGACAGAAGAGTCTCCCAACTAGAAGTTGTAACTTGATCCAAGATTTTATTGTCCGTATGTATAATTGGACTAATATTTATTCTGGGAATATGCCAAGTTTAGGAGTAACAGGAATTGAAACTCTTTTCCTTTGCGTAAGCATTCTTGTACATCATAAATTACATAGTACTAAAAAAATGTGGTATTGATAAATTTGATGATCAATTCTCCCATCCAAGTACTAACCAGGCCCGACCCTGCTTAGCTTCCGAGATCAGACGAGATCGTGCGCGTTCAGGGTGGTATGGCCGTAGACTTGATGATCAATTCTCAAAGCCTGAGCTATTTAGAGTAAAACAGTACACAGGGAAAAAATTATATTTGATAGATTATGTTTTCCATTCAGTGCATAAATATTACAAATCAACTTGTACAATTTAATTAAAAACATTTTAATTTTTAGTATTTCAATAGTATGTCAGTATGGGAAGTGCCTGATTTTTAAGGGATGTTGAATTTTGGCTTATGTTACTTTTGGTAATGTAAATAGTCAATGACATTCATGAATATTAAGTGAATTCAATTGCATTTTGTCTTTATTTGACTTAAGTGATAAAATGTCTTCCAGATTTCCTATTGTAATCTAAAAATGAGATTCATCCTGAGTTTCACTGATGTCTGAATTGAAATCAAACCTGATATTCAACCTAAAATGACAGGGCTTCAATGATTTCAGCATTGATGATTAAACTAATTTTTTATATATGGGCTGATAGATATAATCAGGGCCGCTATTCAGTAAGGACATAGCACTATAGTCGAGTTGGTTGTTTAGGAGCCAGAGTCCTTCGTGTGTGCTGATTTTGATTGATTCCCATGCCATACAGGTTACTGAATGTCACTATTAGTTACCAGGTTCCTGTCCACTGTTATGGACTATAGTATCCCTCTGAGCATCACTCTCACCAAATGAATGAAAAGATGGTAGAAACTAGAGCCATTGGAGTTTACAAAATCATTAGTTAGGAAAAGGAAATAATTTGATTTTTAAATTTTAATTTCTTTCATAATTTTTCCTATAAGATGTGCTCAGTATTTATAATTATCAATGTTCTTTATTTTTATTTTAAAAATGGTACTACTTAGAGTCAAATAGATATTATTTGTACTGGTGAAATTTTTATGAGAAAGCTTTCAAAAATTATTCTGATAGCTTGGAAGAGTTGATGGCATTCATAGAATATCCAACTTCTATACACTAATTAGAGAAAAATCTGGTTCCTTGAAGGGTCTCGTCTCAGAGAATAAGTACTTTATATCATACATTTTCACCAGTATAGCACCCTCTGCTGTACCGACTCACAGGGTACCAATGAAGCTTCATCTCTTTGCTCTTCTTGTAGTGTTGAAACATTTTTCTTTTCTCCCCTGTATCCCTTTTCTCTTCTTCTTCCTCCCCTTTTCTGTCTTCCCTTCCTCTCTTCCTTTTTTTTTCTCTTTCTTTCCCCTTAACTCCCTCTCACTTCTTCTCTTCCTCATTCTGAGGTATAGGCTGGTATAGCTCTTGCCTTAATCATCCTACCTTCCTCTTTCCTATTCGTCCTCTTAGGTGGGAAAAAAAAATGTGACTGTATCACTTACCCCAGTATGCCCTCTAGACGAATTACTGATCCTAGCATAACATTTACAACAGGGAACCTGAGAACATGTAGCTGCTCTTCTCTGCAGAGATAAGTATGAATGGGAGGCTTTCTCTCTCCTGTCCAGTGCATCTCCTTGTCCATTGAGAAAATGGCTGCTAATTTTTAAAGATCAGCATCTTTGTTGAGCCTTCTCTATATCATATTCTATACTCCTTTATTATAGCAAATTACAAATCTTTTTAACTAGGGCAAGAAATCCTTTATTTGTTTTATGTATCTCTCAAATGTAGTAGTTATTATATAAATTTTTGGGGAATGGATGGATGGAGGAAGGAGGAGAGGGAGGGAGGTGAGAAGAAAGGGAGGGAGGAAGGTAAGACCCAGGTGGGAAGTGCTCAAACTGCAAGTTGAAGTAGTGGTTAGGAGAGTCACAAAACATTAAAGCCTTAATTTTGTCTATGATATATGTTCATGAAAACTGGTTGGCATTGTGTAAGGAATTTTGATAAACTTTGATTCAGGCAGCTATTATGTCATTAACCTTGACTCCAGGAACACAATTGGAATTCCTTTTTAAATAAAATGGCTTGTCTTTTTTTTGAATCTCCATTGATGAGGCTCAGGTTTAGGTATTTTTAAAAGCTGCCTCGGGGATTCCACTGTGTAGCCTAAGTTGAGGCCCACTGCCGTCTGCCGTTTCAGTTTGCTGTTTGACACTTACACGTGTTTGAAAATCTCACAGTAGAGAGAAGTTGAATCACTGTGTTATACACATAAAACCAGTGTAACATTGTGTGTCAACTATACTAAAAATAAATAAATAAATAAATAAATAAATGCCCACTGCAAAGTGCCTGGCAAATAGCAGTTTTTCAGGAGAGGTTAATAATTATTTTATTAGGCTATACCCTTAGCTCTTGGTACTTCTTCTGGCATAAAGATGCAACACCTCTTGCGTCTTCCCTCTAGGTAGCTGGTCTTCCTAATTCAGCATAAGATTTTTCAACAGCCTTTTTGAAGATACAGATACAGGTATATAGATAAAGAGGTAGACACATTATAGATACAGATATAGATATATATATATTTTGAGAAAAGTAATGTTCTAAAGCTTTTCATCTCATTTTTTAGGTTTCTTATCACCCTAGTAAAATAGCTGGCAAATTTTCTGCAAAAATGAAAATGTCATGTATTAACCTCCCCTTACAACGGAAGCATTGCTAATTGTGTATTAGGAACTATTCTATTACTCTACTGATTTAACTCATTCAGTTTTCACATTGTCTGCTTTTAAGCCGATTTATAGGTGAATATACTGAGAATCAGAGGACTTAGGTAATTTATCCAAGATTGTAGGGCAGAGGGGTAGGATTTGAACCCAGGTCGTATCCTTATGGAGTTCATGTCCTTAAATATCCTAATAAATAACATAACTTGTTGGGGATAAATGCTATCAATAAAATTAAAAATTGTCACTAAATTATTATATAAATTACTGATGAATATTAATGGTTATAGTGATTTTTTATTAATTCAAATTTTGTGTGTAGTAACTTCTACTGAAATCGGTGCTATTACTTTTTATTGTTATTCCCAATAAAATTTGACTTAAAATAAGTACAGTGATAATAATCTTCTTTTGTTATCATCCCAGCCTCCCCCCGCCATTTCAGTATTATATATGCAAGATGTAAAAATTTATTTAGATTTAGCATGCACTTGAGTTTTGGTCAACCAGTTGTAGAAACTATTTAAATTTTTAGTATATCTCTTTCATTCTATAAACTTTGCATTGTTAGGAACCTCTGAAGAGAAATGAAATGTTTGTATTTGACATTGATTTTAACGAGGGAGAGAGGGTTATTTGTTTTGTTTTGTTTTGTTTTAGTTCATGGTTTTCAGTAAAAAGATTACAATGCATCCTTACCTGAAGTAGATTCCAGAAACCAATAAAACCGCTTTGTTTGTTTGTTTGTTTTGTTGTTTTTCTTCTTTGAGAAACTTAGTTCAGCTGGGAATATAAATGATTATTCAGTGAAGTCAATAACTTCTCCCTTGGGCAATGTAAATTGTATCACCAATACAAAAGGCCCTGGAAACATCAGAAACAAAGACAAGTTGATGTTAATAGTGACCTGAAGGAAAGACCCTTGGGGAGAAAATTTGAAGAGTCCCTGTCCATTTCTTTCTGGAGTCTTCACCAAGGGAACACTGACTGGCTTTTTATAAAGCAATAAAAAGCAAAGTCCATCTTTCCCTTTAAGTCTGCACACATTAACAATCAATTATCTTTGTCAGATGGAAATAGATTCTCCAATGATGAATGCATCTACTTTTGAAATGTGTTCTTCAAAAGACAACCAAGAGAAGTTGTGAGAAAGACATTCGTTTAATTGTAGTTACTTAATTTTCAAGGCAGTTCTTTATTTGAAAACTAATAATGAATTAAAAAAAAGTAAAATCAATGTAGGACGGTTGTACATCCCCTGTATTTACTGAGTGTTTTGTATTTGAATTTTTTTTGTACGTTTAAACTCAGATGCATGTCATACAATTAAGCTTTATATATCTATATTTGTTAAGTTAAATATTTCAATTTTTCATTGAGGGTATTTGAGTCTTATTTAAAGTAAAACTCAAGCCAGTTAGCAGTTCCTTCTGATATAGAATTGATTCCTCCCTGGTTTAAGAGTATTATAAACAGCATAGAAGTAAGAATTGAGGGAACTGTCTTATGCTGGAATAATACCGCATAAATAAAGCTGAAGTTACCAAATAATGTTGGCACTTTGGACTTTTGACATTTTCTAAAGACTTGATTTTTAGCGATCGGGCGTTTTCTTCATATCGTGAAATGGGGACACGATTATATGTTTAAAATGCTGTGTGACATTGGTAATTTATATTTATCATAGCGAGGGAAGGTCATGAGCACTTATCAACATAGTTTATAACTCTCTTGCCTGAGACTCAGTATTGGATCCCTGATAACCTACAGCAATATTTATAAAGATTTAAGAAAAATTCCCAAAATTATGGAGATCACATGAAAGCTAGTAGCTAATTATTCACATCTAGCATAAATACCATTGAAATATAATTCCATTTCCTCTGGAAAGAGAAAACATATTTATTACTTTTTGGGGGCTATATTAATTTCTATGGCTGCTTTAACAAAGTACCACATTTTTTGGTTTAAAACAACAGTTATTGTCTTACTGTGCAGAGGTTTGATGGGGCTCTCGCTGGACTAAATCCAAGTTGGTGGCAGGGTGGTGTCCTTTCTGGAGGCTCCAGGAAAAAAATTCATTTTCTTGTGTTTTCCACCTTCTAGAAGCCACCCAAGTTCCTTGGCTTCCAGCCCCCCCCCCCCCCCCCCCCC
>NW_027527775.1:4949979-4952992 GCF_008692635.1 Crocuta crocuta
CCCCCACTTTTGCATCTCTCTGACCTACTTCTGTAGTCAGTATCTTTATCTGAGCACACACTGGATGGGTTTTCCATGTTTGTGGACCCCTGTGATTAGGTTGGGCCCATCTGGATAATCAAGGAAGACCTCATATCTCAAAGTCCTTAACTCAGTCACACATGCATAGTCCCCTTTACCTTGTAAGATATACATTCACCGGGTTAGGGTGTGGGCCCTGCCATTATTCTGTCAGTCACATGGACTGTATGGAAGAATTACTTGATTGTATTTGGCCATTGGTTTAGCAGTTTTTCTTTGTGGTATAGGTACTATCTCTAATTACTGCCTAATCATATCCTGATTTAAAACAACAGAATGTTAGATTTGGAAGGGAGACATAGAGATCAACTAGTTCACACTTCCAATTTTAAGGGTGAGATGAATAAAATTCACTAGAGAAAGAAAGTGATTCACAGGCATTAATTGTATTTCATTTAGGACTTTAGTTTTGAGAGCAGTTTTTCTACAGAATTGACAAGAAGATCCATAGATTTCTCATATACTGCCTGCCCCCAGCACACCCGTAGCCGCCGCCATTATCAACATTACCTACCAGAGTGGTTCACTCCTAGAGTTTAATGTTCTGTAGGGTTTTGACACAATATATAATTAGGTATATCCAAAATTATAATATCATACTGATAGATTCATAACCCTAAAAATCCTCTGTCCTCTGCCTATTCATCTGTCTTCATCCCCCAAACCCTGGCAACCACACATCTTTTTACTATCTTCATAGTTCTGCCTTTTCGAGAATGTCATATAATTAGAATCACATAGCAATGTAGCCTCTCAAAATTGTCTTCTTTCACTTAGTGATATGCATTTGTTTCCTTCTTGTCTTTTCATGGCTCGGTAACTCATTTACTTTTAGCACTGAATAATATTCCATTATCTGAATGTATCACAGTTTATTTCTTCACCTACTGTCTTCGTCTGTTCCGGCTGCTGTAACAGAACACTGGAGACTTGGAGGCCTGTAAACCACAGAAATTTCTCTCTCACAGTCTGAAGACTGGGTAAAGTCTGAGGTCAAGGTACAGGTGAATTCAGTGTCTGATAAGGATCTGTTTCTTGGTACATAAATGCCTGGATTTTTGCTGCTGCTGTTGTTTGTTTTGCCAGGTCTTCACATGGCAGAAGGGGTGAGAGACCTCTCTGGGGCCTCCTGTATGAAAGCACTAATCCTAATTCATGACAGTTCTGCCTTCCTGACCTAATCACCTCCCAAACATCCCACTTCTAGTACCATCGCCCCAGGGGGTTAGATTTTAACATCTGAATTGTGAGAGGACACAAGCTTTCAGTCTATAGCACCTGCTGAAGAATGTCTTGGCTGCTTCTGAGTCTTGGCAGTTATGAATAAAGCTGCTATAAACATCTGCGTGCAGGCTTTTGTGTGGACGTAAGTTTTCAGCTCCTTTGGGCAAACACCAAGGAGTGTGATTGCTGGATCGCATGCTAAGAGTATGTTTAGTTTTATAAGAAACCTCCAAATTGTCTTCTAAAGCGGCTGTGACATTTTACATTCCGACAAGCAGTGACTAAGAGTTCCTACTGTTCTGCAATCTCAGCATTTGGTGCTGTTAAGGCCTTACTTCCTTGATGGTGATGACCAGGTTTCCTAATTTGCTATAAAACTGTTAAAATTTTATCATAGCATTTTCTTAGTGAGTTTCAAGGCAGTTTTATGTGGAAACAAGTCGTTCCCCCTATGTTTATTTTTCCTCAAAAAGTGTCTAAAACCTAATAATATGTGTATATCAACAATATTTTGAATGGTGGGGGCACCTGGGTGGCTCAGTCAAATGTGCAGCTTCAGCTTAGGTCATGCACTCGTGGTTTGTGAGGTCGAGCCCCTTATTGGGCTCTGTGCTGACAGCTAGGAGCCTGGAGCCTGCTTGGGATTCTGTGTCTCCCTCTCTCTGCCCCTTCCCTGCTCGTACTCTGTCTCATTCTCTCTCAAAAACAAATAAACATTACAAAAAATTAAAAGGTAAAAAATATTTTGAATGATAACCTGTTAAGAAAACAAACGTTTAACTTTGTTTTTGCCAAAAAAAAAAAAAAAAAGAATTTTGGCTTTTTCTAAAGAGGAGTGGTACACATTTTTCATAGTTTCCAGGATTTCCAGGCTGCTCTTTTTAATGTCAGAGAGTCCTTTTTTACAGTTTTGTCTCAAAGAACTTGGTTACCCAGAAAAAAAAGGCAATTTCCATGTCCATGCAGTGCGCTCCCTTTTATTTACATTTGTGCAAACTGCCTTTGATTGAGAAAAACATGAAAGGGGACCATGAGGTGTGTTGTGATACACCTTGCAGCTCAGGAGATGTGTCCTGAGGGCACAGCATTACTTGAAGTCCCAAGGTGTGTTTGGGAACATGGTCTCATAAAGGACAGGGGCTTGGGAAGGCAGCGGTACAATCTTTAAAGAATTCTGAAATTGCCTGGGAACCGTAAGATAGAATTTATACCTAAGTTCAGATGTCACTTACATCTGAGATAGTTTGTGATTGAAGATATTATACTTGTTTGAAATGTATATGTTGATCTTATTTGTTAACCTTTATCTTGAGAGCATTTTCACACATTTTGCTTGGTTGGTGCACACTTCAAGAATATGTAATCCATAGAGCAATTGTTATTCTCATCATTTTATAGATAAGAAACCTGGGTGAAGTCACTTGTCCAGTCTCCCACCCCTTAACCTGCTTTCCTTAGTGACTTAGTATATGCGTCTGAAGGAATAGTAGCATAATAAATTAATATGAAGGAAATTACACGAAGTCCACATCCAGTCTCAGAATTTCCCTGTTAGTATTTTCTCTATACAAAGTCAAGAAAGAGAACATTATTTAAACAGAATTTTTTTATAAAAAGTAAGGTGCTTTTTACAGGATTTCTTTTACTTTCTTTTTTTCTTTTTCTTTTTCTTTTTCTTTTTTTTTTTTTTTTTTTTTTTTTATTTCTT
>NW_027527775.1:4953007-5053914 GCF_008692635.1 Crocuta crocuta
TGATGGTGTGAATTCAAAAATAGTTTCTTGTCTCAATACGACACATTCATATTGTGGTAATATATTGTACTGTTGACACTTTTTTCTTTGAGCCAGAGAGAGTATGAAATTAAATGGTTTAAATAGAAGCCCGAGACTCTGCAATAGATTCTAGGACTATCATGCTTATTACAGACATTTTAAGGAAACTTATTGGAGGTAGGGGAAAGGGATTGGAGAGATCCAGAAAGTCATGCTAATTTGAGTTCTCCTTGAACATAGGCCTGTAGGCACATGGATTAGATAATATTTTGATTCCTATTAGATGATTATTTGAAATGTGCACCAAGTTTTATTAAAGAGGAGCAGTCATGTAGCAATATACTGTATCATTTAAAGTGATAATTTAAGCCATATCCATCACAACGTGTTAAAACAATCTGTGAGGGAAAACAGTCCTTATTTCTCCAATACATGAAGTGTTGCATTAAACTTGTATAGTTTTAAGAAATAGAAATTTAAGGGGCGCCTGGGTGGCTTAGTTGGTTAAGCGTCCGACTTTTGCTTAGGTCATGATCTCGCGGTTCGTGGGTTTGAGCCCCGCGTCGGGCTATGTGCTGACTGCCAGCTCAGAGCCTGGAGCCTGTTTCAGTCTGTGACTCCCTCTCTCCCTGACCCTCCCCTGCTCACACTGTCTCTCTCTCTCCTAGAAATAAATAAAAACATTAAAAAAAAAAAAAAAAGAAATAGAAATGTAAGAATATAGACCGTGGGTTTCAGTAGCAAATCAAAAACATTGTGCATTATAAAATGTAATAGAATTGATATTTTAATATTCTTTTTTCTATTACAATGAGATGATTTAATATGCACTAAATAATTACTTTGAAAGGAATCAGTTTTTTAGCTCAGTGATTTATATAGATTTCTCTCAGGAACTTTCTTTCAGGATCACAGTAAGAAATTTTGTTTGCTTCTGTGTATTTTTGCTCATAAATGATATGTATACATCCTATATTTATTCTTCCACTGTGTTCCTTCCTCCTTTTAATCCAGTCAGACACCTGTTTAAAATCAGTCACTGAATAAATGCAGCAAAGGTTAATAAACGATGGTGAGCTTCAGATATGGGCATAAAACTGTGAGCTAGATGTTACGATGAAATCATGTTTGGCCAAAGAGTACCTTTCATTCTGGTATGCACGCCTCCTAATCAGCTCAGTCATTTACCTCACTGGCGAGACTGTGTCCTCTAATCTTATCAGTTAATATCTTTTCTCACTTAAGGAAAAACTGTTCTAGGTGTTACTAACTCACTTTTTAGGAAATATGATGCCCTCTTTATATCATTTTTAAAAATTTCTGTCAAGGATCTGCATGCTTTTCTAGTGAATTGATAATTTTGATCATTAAGATTATTAACCATTTCTTGTCTTACATGTCACAGCTGTTTTCCCATTTGTTGTTGACCATTTAATATTGTTCACTTATATACAGAGCTGCAAAAAAATATTGTGATTTCATCCATTTAAGTTTATAAACTTATTTTCTTAATTCAAAATTAGGAAATTATCTCCAAATTTCTTCTAGTTTTTAAAAATATCGGTAGATTCTCACTTGAGTAATTCCTTCAATGATGTACAACGTATTGTATGTTGTCTTCAGGAGGCAAGGAGTGAAATGATTTTTCTTCTCAAATAGAATGATAAATTTGTTATATCTTGACTGTCTCTTGTTTTCTTCCAGTTTGTGATACCTCTTTTGTCATCCACTAATTTAAATAAGTACAGTGGCCTCTCTGTAAATTGGTCTGGTTGTTTTGGGATCAGTAGTATACTAATTTGTTTATTTTTTTTCTCCATATGACTAGATAACTCATAGGGCTAATGTTCCATACTGGTCAATTTTTCGCCTATTTATTCTTCTGAACTCTAATATTTTACATATTACAAAACAATGTTGTGTTGCTGTGTACATACATGCATACTTTTGTAGGTTTTGCTGTTTCTTGGATGGAATCTTGCTTCCATTTTAGTTTCTAAGTCAAGAATATCTTCACCAATAATCAAAGTAATGCAAAATAAAGGTGTACAAAATCTATATGTTTTGTTCTTTAAATTAGCATATCTAAAGATGCAAAATGACAGTGCATGCAGAAAGCTTAAATTGTCCCAGCGTCTTGGGGAAAATAATTTGTACAAGTTAATTCCTGACGTATGATTATCCATGGAAAGAAAATGATGAGAAGTCTAAATAAAGATTTATGCATGAGAATGTTCTATTTAAATATAATCTCTATGTTGAGGACACCCAAATTTATATCTCCGGTCAGGACTTCTCCTTTGAATTTCAGATTTGTACGTTTAGCTGCCTAATTGACCTCTCCACTTAGGTATCAAACCTAAGGATATGGAAAATGAGCATGGCCTTGACCCTCGACCTGTTCTAGCATTCTGTTCTATTTCATGAAATAGCATCTTCTTTCTTCCAGCTCCTCAAGCCAAAAATCCTGACATCATCCTTGACCCATTTTATTCTCTTATATCTGATCTAATAATAAGTTCAGCAATTGATTCTCTTTTCCTTCATTGCAACACTGGCCCAAGTCCTTATGCCTTTCCCTCTTGCATTACAGTATCTTCCCAGTTGGCATTTCTGTATCTCACTTGCCCCTTTCAGTCTATTTCAACCCAGAGGCCAGAGTTATCTTGATAAACCAGTTTTATCCTGCTGTTCCTCTACTCAAAACATTCCAGGAACTTCCTAGCTCATATAGAGTAGAAGGCAAGCAGTTTCAATGGTCTCAAAGGCCTAAAATTGATCCTCTTGGGATATCTTTGATTTTTATGTATTTCCCTCTTCAGTCAGTGTGACCTTCTGCTGTTACTTAAACTTGCCAGGCCTGCTCTTTCTGAGGGTTTTGCTTATGCTTTCTCCTGGAACAGTCTTCTCCCTTCCCCAACCCCACCCCATTTCAGGATGACTTTGTTCCCTCACCTCCTTGAGCTCTTTACTCAAATTTCTTTTCATGAGGCCTTCTTTGACTACCTCAACCTCAATGTATGACCGCCCTCTGCACTTTCTTTTCCACAGCTCTGTTGTTTTTTATTTCCCTCAGTATTCATTTTTATCCAATTAGAATGTTATTTTAATTTTTTTTTTGGTCTCTTCTGCTAGTATGTAAGTTCTATGAGGGCAGGGATTTTTGTCAGTTCTTCTCTGCTGTATTCCAGCATGTAGAACAATACCTGGTACATTAAAAATCCTCAATAATTATTTAGAGAAATAGTGCAAAATTGTGAAAAAATTATAAACAGTCTTGAACAGACTGTTTGAACAGTGTTAAGTTGTGGGCATTCATGGGGTAGAATATTAAGTGGTCAAAAAATTTGTAACAACAGAAGTAATATGCTATTACATTAAGTAAAAAGGCTAAGTAGAAAATAATGTATGTGATATAAGGCCATCTGTGGTTGAAGAAGACAGGTTGGATGGAAATGTGCTACATTTCTAACATACAGTGAGCTCAGTTGTGTGGGTGAGTTTTATTCTGTTTCTTTATACTTTTCTGTGCTTTCTAAATCTTCTACCATGAGTTTACATTTCTTTTTTCATCAGAAAAACAATAGCAACAATGCAACTCCCCAAAGATTCCACAACTCTTTAAAAAGCCGATTAAAACCAAACCCTGGGATTGGGTTGGCCTTGGGCTAATGTGTACCAATTCCATTTTAGGAATACTGAGCCTCTTCTGTGTGCCCAGCAGCATGGAGAAGGTAAAGATGAAAAAGACTCTCTCCTGCTTTTCTTTTCTTTTATTTAAAATATAATATATTGTCAAATTGGTTTCCATACAACACCCAGTGCTCATCCCAACAAGTGCCCTCGAAATGCCCATCACCCACTTTCCCCTCTTCCTCACCCCCCATCAACCCTCCCTCTACTGCTTTCAAGGCTAATGTAAGAGAGCAAGGACACATTCTGCCAACACCATGGATTGTAATGCAGTCTGTGATAGAGGTTCAAGCAAGTGTCAGAGAGGGACAGGACATGGTGATCCCATCCAGCTGAACTACTGAAAATGAGATCACTCATATTTTGAAAATTTTTCAATCAAAGAGGGGTCCAACCCAAGTAATTACACACTTTGCATGACAGCATATATTTGATGTGTCACACCCAATAATTATACTAAAGAGCCCTGACATTACAAGTAAAAGTGGTATTAGCACATAGGCATAACAAATAGATGGATAATATAATACACCATCCACAAGTATACAAGCATTCATTAATCCCACAACACCAAGTACTCATGGCAAATGCTGTGTGCTAGGGATATGATGCTGGTAAGACTACATACATCCCTTTCTTCAAGGGGATAACTGAACCAATTTGGAAACATAGAAGCACATGAACATGTTAAATAGAGAATGATACATGGTATAAAGTGGAGATATGTAAGATTTCAGTTGTGAAAGCCCATTGGAACAACACTTAGCTCAGGCTGGGATGGGATTTTCAGTGAAGGAGTCAGGGGAAGCTTCTCCAGAAAGGTGTGATATTTAAAGGCAAAATAAAATACAATTAAGAATTCACTACGGTAGAGAAAAGTCATGGCAGTGGGTAGAGAATAATGTAGACTTTCTAGAAAGAAGAAAGTTTGTGCAAAAGGTAAACTGAGAGAGTGAACAAAGGAACATGTATGTGTGGAATGGTAGTGACTTCAATATGATTGAAACCAAGAGGATTTAAAGGAGGGGTATAGAGGCACCTGGGTGGCTCAGTCGGTTGAGCGTCCGACTTCGGCTTAGGTCATGATCTCATGATTTGTGGGTTCAAGCCCCGCATTGGGCTCTGTGCTGACAGCCCAGAGTCTGGAGCCTGTCTTTGGACTCTGTGTCTCCCTCTTTCTCTGACTCTCTCCTGCTCACGCTCTCTCTCTCTCTTTCTCTCTCAAAAATAAAATAAAACATTAAAAAAAATTTTTAAAGGAGGGGTATAAGTAGGGAGAGTAACTCTAGTGTTTTCTGTTAATATTAGATATATTGCAATTTGGAGATTTTTGTCACATAAGATGTAATGTAAAAGTATGAACTAAAAATGAAGGGTGTCGGGGGGTAGCTCATTTGATTGTGTCCAACTTTGGCTCAGGTCATGATCTCATAGCTCCTGAGTTCAAGCACCGCATGGGGCTCTGTGTTGACAGCTCAGAGCCTGGAGCCTGCTTTGGATTCTGTGTCTCTTTTTCTTTGCCCCTCCCCTGCTCATGGTCTCTCTCTCTCCCTCTCTCTCTCTTGCTTTCTTTCTTTCTCTCTCAAAACTAAACATTTAAAAAAACTAAATATATGTACTAAAATGGATGAATTCCTATCTTTTTTTAAAAAAAGTAGGTGAATTCTAAATGTTTATCCCTTTGGTATTAGGTATGTTTAGGAGTTACCCATCATTTTTTATTTTCTGCAAGCAGAGGAATCTTTAAAAATCATGAATATAATACTGTTTCTAATTTTGATTTAGGTTTACTTTGTAGGAAATTTTAATATATGCAAAATGTCTAGTCTAAAATAGACATCCAGTATATGTTCTTTATCATCCACCCACTAAGAAGGAAAATGAATAAGAATAAAAATCCTATTTATTTATAGTTTATTACATAAAGAAAAAAATCAGTTCATATGCTTTATACTAACACAGAAATAATTATTGTGAATGTATTGACACAGATTGTGTAACATTGGTTCTTAACATCTTTATAAAGCTTACAGTAGACTCAAGCCAATAAGGAACCTCAAAAATGACAAGTTTGGGAAATTTTTTTGGCATTTAAGGGAAAGATGTTCATGGCATATATCCAGTGCAATGCATTCTAAATAAGACATTTATATTTAGAATTAATCAGAGTCTTAGAGAAACATAGTGATTGTTTATTCAGCCCGATGCTTCACATTATCTCTTTCCATAGTCTTTGAAACTAATCTTTCAAATAACCATCAAGAGTAATTAGTTTATGCTAAACTTTCCATATGAAATTTAAGGATGACAAAACAAATGATTGGCTCCATTACAATTCAATTCCATTTTACTTGATTGCTCATCTAAATATATAGTAAGTAAGGAATCAATGCTTCCATCATTGTACTTATCCTAACTGTCCTTCAAATGCATACCTTTCTAAAACATGAAAGAGAACCTATAATGCTATTGTCAGTGCCTGTGAAATTTGATGGTAGGGCAGAAACAGCAAAGGAGAAGACTATTATTAGTAAAAACAAACTAAAACCAGGTTGCAAACAAGGATAGCTTGCAAACAAGGATAGCTATGAGGAATATGGCTGGACTTAAGGCCACGCCAAAACCACAATATAGCTTAGTGGGAGCTGAAGGCTATAAACAGAACGTGGGTAAGATTTCAGAAGACATAAGGCTACTAAAGCTAGTAATCAAACAGCCATTAATAGATAGCTTTGAAAAAGTAGAGAGAGGAGAAAGTCAAGTAAGAGACTACTGTTGGATATTGGACAAGGGAATTCCATTCTGGGCCTGTGTAGCTCATTATTAAATGAGATAAGAATTAGATTGAGTAATTCTCACCTCCCTTACTCTCACTTCCTCTGCCTCTCTCTCTCTCTCTCTCTCTCTTTAGCAGGGAAACCTATTTAAAAATATTATAGGGGCGCCTGGGTGGCTTAGTCGGTTAAGCGTCCGACTTTCGCTTAGGTCATGATCTCGCGGTTCGTGGGTTCGAGCCCCGCGTCAGGCTCTGTGCTGACTGCCAGCTCAGAGCCTGGAGCTTGTTTCAGTCTGTGACTCCCTCTCTCTCTGACTCTCCCCTGCTCACGCTGTCTCTCTCTCTCCTAGAAATAAATTTTAGAAAAAATAAAAATAAAAAATAAAAATATTATAGGCATTTCATGAATGATACTTAATATGATCAGAACATACATTGGGCTGAGTTCAGAGTTATACCTTCTCTGCAGCCTCTCACCCCGCATGGCCACTGAAGAACTCCTTAACAGCCCAGGATTCCAAGGTGAGAAACATAGGAGGAGCTTCCTTCTGGTTCATGCTTTGTGCTTTGTGATTTATACATAGGCCAACAATGACACTAGGGAGGCTCATGGACGTCATGCTCCATGTCAGAGGATGAAGTACAGTTGACCCTTGAACAGCATGGGTATGAACTGTGCAGTTCCACTTACATGTGACAATTTTAAATAAAATAGTACAGTACTGTAAATATATTTTCTCTCCCTTAGGATTTTCTTAATAACTTTTTTCTTCCTTTGCTATAAGGATGCAGTATATAATACATGTAATAATCAAAATACGTGTTAATTGACTTTATATCAATAAGGCTGCCATACAGCTATAGTCTATTAGTAGTTAAGTTTTGGGGGAATCAAAAGTTATACATGGATTTTATTTTAAATTTTTTTAATATTTATTTTTAAGAAAGAGAGAGAGAGCATGCGTTGCATGCTCGCTCACGCTCTGGAGGAGAAGGGGCAGAGAAAGAAAGAGACAGAATCCAAAGCAGGCTCCAGGCTCTGAGCTGTCAGCACAGAGGCTAACGTGGGGCTTGAACTCATGAACCATGACCTAAGCCCTAGTCGGACACTTAACCGACAGCCACTAGGCACCCCTAAAAGTTATACATGGATTTTTGACTGGGGTGGGAGTGGGTGGAGATAAAGGATCAACTGTAGTTTGAAAGGTAGTATCTAAAATGAGAAGGAGCTTACCTCTGGGGAAGTCAGAAATAAGGACATGAGACTAGGTAAGCATTGATCTTTTTGTAATTCCTTTCCAAAAATGGTAAACATAATTAAAAAAAATTATTTAGCAATGATCCCATTTATTTAAAATTACGTGTAACTTATACAGTTATAAAAGGAGATACAATCAATAAAACTACTGAAAAATTAAAGATCCACAATTATTGTACATTTGCTCTCTGTTATATATTCGGTTCCACCCTGGGGGAAGAGAATTTATAAAGGTGGCCCTGACTCCAGGTAATGCTGACACTGCAGTTGTGAAGACGGGTAAGAAAACAGAAAAAGCCACGACAGAGTGGGACGGGAGATGCATAACCTGAGAGGAGAACTGAAGAAAGCCTTGGAAGGAACGGTGCCAGTGTCGGGAACGAAACTGGTCTCATCCAACAAGGGGGCTTCCGGAAAGAAGTACAGCTACTGGGCAATACTCAGGATAAGTTGGACTGGCAGAATTGCCCTTGTGAGCACTGGCTAATTGATTCATGAACTTAATCAGCATGTGTACAACAGACTAATCTGTTTTACCTTAATAGTATCTACTCTCCACAGCAGTGATAATTGTGGTGGGATGGTGTCTGCTGTGACTGTACCAGCAATGTTCACTTGATTATACTGAAGGAAGTGTGGAAAATAATTTTATACTAACCAGCTCTACAGCTGCCAGCATGGATAAACCTGATAGACAGACACACTTTGAAGGCAAAATAGGCAAAGAACAAAATGTCCAACACAATAATTTTTATATATGCAGTGTATACAATTTGGAGACTAGGGTGGACACTCATATGCCACCCAAATGTCCCCTCAAGGAAAGACTTAACTCTCCAGCTTCTGTGAATGTTGTGAGCGGATGGACCTCCAACTGTCAGTCCCCTGAAGGACTGCATCAGCTGGAGAAGGCCCCTTGCCCAAGATGTCACTCCCAGTGACACGCTGAGACTGAGGCACAGCATCCTGGCCACTTGGCCAATGCAGGACAACTCTGAGGGGCTCCCATTGAGGTTGGCTGAGGCTGACATGGCCTGCTTCACAGTTGTAGTCCTGCCTCTGCTCAAACCTGCTTCCTTCCACTCTTCCATGGCATCTTCCCCCATAAACATCCCACCCGTTCAATTCTGTCTCAGTCTCTTTCCTGGAGAATTCAGCCAGTGACAGGATGTCTGGAGGAGAGAGAGAATGAGATTAGGAACAGAACAAAGGGAAGAAAAAATAATGTCTATTTAAAGTAAATACAAATAAAAGAAGACTATATGCTAATTGATAATGGTGCTATGCCACTAAATGATGGTTGTGATTAACCCATTTATAAGATAATCCATCCCTAAAATAATATATGCATAATAATATAATGAACACTGTATTTTCATTTGTTTCTTTAAAGTGAGTTGAAGGCACTATTCCATTAAATATAGTGAAACTGAGGTTCACAGAGGGTAAGCCATAATATCAAGCTCACACACAGTAAATAGGACTTGGGCTAAGGCTCTGACTCTGTATTTTATGCTCTTACCTAAATTGTCTTGAGATAATCCCACATCGATGGGGGGGCAGAGATGCCACACAAGTGCAATTTAATGAAGTTTTTGGAACCTGTGTCAGTACATCCACACACCTAAGTCAGAAATTAACTAGTGGTCAGCAGAGAGGGTCATCCAATGTACACAGTACACTGGGCCCTTTGGCAACAGCTAAGGAAACTAGAAAGACCATCAGTGAAACAAGGAACTGTTTACGCAGTAATATGTGTATATATACATATATCTATAAGTATATATGTAGTAATCTATATTTATACAGTTATATATACACCGACATAGATAGCCTCTACAAGTATGTGATTTCTAAGAAATCTTTAGATCAAAGCAGTTGGTTGTAATTTGGAAAGGTCTCCCCAAAGTGTGTTTCACTTTTTGGGATATGAATGAGCTGATTAGTCAGTTGTGCATATTTTGACAGTGATCTTAACTGTTTTTTGTTTTCTAATTCTGTGATTAGTTTTTAAGTAACATACTCATTTTTAGACATGAAATGCTTTAAAACTCTAATATAGATGTAATTAAAAATCTAGCCCGTTGCCTTTGTGGAAATACATAAAACAATTGTAAAATTTCAGTCACCCTTCTATAATACTGCTTTCACTAATGCATTCATAGTAGCTGTCCAAACTGCTTCTTGAAACTGTTTTCCCTTGCTCTGAGGTAGAAATCACATTCCTTTTCTCGTTACCGCTATTTTCTCCTTAAGCTGGGGCGATTTGTGTTTCATTGCCTTTGCCATTCCTTATTTAGTGCTTGCCTCTTGGACACCACCAGAATCATTCTCATTATAGACTCTGTTGCTCTGTTCTTCTTATAGATCTTGACATAAGTCGTTCTGGAAGTTATTCCATACGCATACATTTCTTAAGTCAACAGTATCCTTAACACTGCTGCATCATTTGGGAAGATCTTAACATTCAACTTACATACTGTATATAGGCCACTTCATTTACTCCCCAGCCAGTCACATGTCAGAGGGTACAGGCCAAGGGCAAAGGTTCTGTATCACAGCCACCATGCTGCTACGTTCTCTTCTGCAAGTAATAAAATATCTGTACCTTGTCTTTTATTCAGATAGCTCCTATCATTTTCTTGTCATAGTTGTTAATTTTATTTTAACTTGAATAATCTATCTGCACAATGTGGAAAAATTATAGGCATTTTTGTAAAACATGGCAGGCTCTTAAAATTAGATTTTGAATAGTCAGTATCAGTTTATGTCTTCTAATGTTAGTATAATGTTAGTCCTCTAATGTTAGTTATGTCTTCTAATGTTAGTACTAATAAAAGGAGGGAACAAAGCAAGAAAAAGAGAAGACTGTCTTACTTTGGCTTTCAAGTAAAAAACCTGTGTCTGCTTCTGAAGGAAGCGCTTTAAAGTTTCTACCTCTCAGTGACTCTCCTGGGAAGAGGGAACTGTATTCCCCAACAGCCCTTCTGCCTCACACGTCAAGCATTCGGGTTGTTCACTTAGGAGAAAAGATGATTCTTAACCCTCCGTCTCTTATTTGATCGACTAATACTCCGTCTGAGTACAGCTCATTTCAGAATAGCACTAGTTCACCAAAGATTCCGATTTCCACTTTTACGTTGGAAAAAACAAAAGTGTGTAAATGTAATAATAACTTAAAGAGGCCTAGAGATACATCAGAGCCATTCAAATGACCAGAATATCGATTTCTCATTATCATTTGTTCCATAAGAAATGTATCAGTTGGTTTAATAAGAAAAGGAATGCTTTGGAAGCTTCAACTGTAAAACTAAATTTGGCCTTAAAAATTCAGATGGATTAATTAAAATAGCATCCACACCTCTGTGTTTGACATTTGACCACAAAAGAGAGCGTTCTCACAGATCAACACGATAGAAAACTATTATTTTTTTTATATCTTTAGGATATTCATTCTTTTATTTTAAAGAATTGTCTTTGTTTAGATAATAGATGCCAGAAATTTATTTAAAAAATGGAATGTATGAAGGAATACAAATCCAATGCCTACTTGGAAATGAAGTCTAAGCAATTCTTAGGACTTAGAAGCAATTTGAATTTTCCTAAGTGTGTAGATCATGTTAGCACATTAGATAATGGGCTTAGACGATAAAATATGAGTATAATATTATTTAAAAATGTATTTCTTCATCTTCCTAGTTTTTCTTCATTGTAAACAATCTCTTGCCTAATTCTTGATACTTCTTTTTCTCTTAATTCTTTTTCAGCTGGTTAGTTCAGAGCAAATGGAAGTTATGCAGTATTTGTGTCAGTAACCTTACTGCTACATTGCTTAACTATATATTTTTTTAAATGACCAGAAGGAATAACATCTTTTTTAAACACCCTTTGCTAAAGATGTATCTCTCTTTTCTTTCTTTCTTTTTTTGAAATATATTTCCTATACCATAGAATTCACTCATTTAAAGTATACAATTCAGTGGTTTTTGGTTGGTATATTTTATGAGTAGTGCCATTGACACTAAAATCTAATTTATTTTCTGTTTCCATAGATTTGCTTGTTCTGGACATTTCCTGTAAATGGATTAATACAATATGTGGTCTTTGGTAACTGACTTCTGTCACTCAGCATCGTATTTTCAAAATTCATCTATGGTATAGCATGTATCCGTACTACCTTTATTTTTTTAAAGTTTGTTTAGAAACAGAGAGAAAGAGAAACAAGAGTAGAACACTTAACTGACTAAGCCACCGAGGCACCCCTTTTTATACCTCAATAATATTCCATTCTTGACTATATCCTATTATTTATATACTTATCAGCTGATGGACATTAAGTGGTTTCCACATTTTTCTATTATGCGTAGTTGTACTATGAAATTCATGCACAGGTTTCTGTGTGGCCTCTATGTTTTCTATCCCTTTAGATATATATCTGTTGGATCATATGGTAACTTTATATTTAGCATTTTGAGGAACTGCCAAATTGCTTTCCAAAGTGGCAGCATTCTACATTTCCACAAGCATTTTTTGAGAATCCCGTTTTCTCTGTATTCTCACCAACACTTATTCCTCTCATATTTTAGCCATCTTGTAGGCATGAAGTAATATCTTAGTGTTTTTGATTTGCATTTCCCTAATGATTAATGATGTTAAGCATCATTTTATGTATTTATTGACTGTATAGGGTTATGTCTTTTTATTGAGTGATAAAGAGTTCTTTATATGTTTTGTATACAAATCCTTTGCCATATATAGGATTTGCAAATAGTCTATATTATTTTTAAGGATTGTCTTTTCACTTTATTGGTGGTGTCCTTGACATGTCAACTTTTTTTTTATGAAGTTAACTTATCTTTTATTATTTTATTTTATTACTTCTACTTTGTGTATCATAACTAAGAAATCATTGCCTAGGGACGCCTGGGTGGCTTAGTCGGTTAAGCGTCCGGCTTTCGCTTAGGTCATGATCTCGCGGTTCGTGGGTTTGAGCCCCACGTCAGGCTCTGTGCTGACTGCCAGCTCAGAGCCTGGAGCCTGTTTCAGTCTGTGACTCCCTCTCTCTCTGACCCTCCCCTGCTCACACTGTCTCTCTCTCTCTCTCTTAAAAATAAATAAAAATATTTAAAAAAATAAAAAAAAAGAAATCATTGCCTAAATCAAGATCACAAAATTAATTCATATTTGTTCTTCTAAGATTTATAATATAGTTTTAGCTCTTACGTTCAAGTCTAGGATGTATTTGAATTAATTTTTGTGTGTAGTGTGATGTAGGACTTCAAATTCATTACTTTACATGTGATTATCCAGCAAATATTATTTCTGCAATATTTCTTGAATGACTCTACTTTTCCTTTTAAATTTTTCTGGCAGCCTTGTCCAAATTGACTGACTTAGGAGAGTCACAGTACGTGTGAGGCAGAAGAGCTGTTGGGGAATACACTTTCCTCTTCCCATGACTGCCTATGTATGTCAACTGACTATACATGGAAAGGTTTATTTCACTGATTTATAGTCTATATTTATAATAGCACCATGTCTTTATTACTATAACTTTGTACTGAGCTTTGGAATTGAGAAGTATGAGTCCTCTGATTTTGTTCTTTTTCAAGAAGGTTTTAGCTATTTTGGTGTCTTGTATTTTCATATGCATTTTAGATCAGCTTGTAAATATCCGCTAAAAAGAAAAAAAAGCTGGAATACTGAATGTGATCATGTTGACTTGGTAGGTCAGTCTGGGGAGTGTTGTCATCTTACCAATGTGATGCCTTCTGCTCCATGATCGTGATGTATACTTCCAGTTATTTAGTAATCTTTAAATTCTTTTTAGTTTTCAGAGCATTGAAAGACTTGTACCTTCAGAAGTCTTACACTTCTTTTGTAAACTGATTATTATGTATTTTATTCTTCCCATTATTATCCGTTAAGAATCTGTTTTTATACTTTACGTTCAGATTGCTCATTGATGGTGAATAGGAGGTTTTTGATTTCTTCAAAGAACTAGCTTTTGGTTTTATTGATTTTCTCTGTTATTCTATTTATTATTTCATTTATTTCTAATCTAACCTTAATTATTCCCTTCCTTCTGCTTGCTTCGGTTGCATAGTTCTTTTCCTAGTTTCTTAAGATGGAAGAGTAGGTCCAAGTTTAGCTTATTGCTTTAAGCTCTTTCTTCTTTCTTTCTTTTTTTTTTAAAAATTTGACATTATATTTATTTTTGAGAGAGACAGAGTGAGAGTGGGTGAGGGACAGAGAGAAAGAGAGGGAGACAGAATCTGAAGCACCCTCCAGGCTCTGAGCTATGAGCACAAAGCCTGAGATAGGGCTCGAACTCGTGAACTGTGACATCATGACCTGAGCCATAGTTGGATGCTTAACCTACTTAGTCACCCAGACACCCCTCTTTCTTCTTTCTTAATGCAGGCATTTACAGCTATAAATTTCCCTCCATGCACAATTTTACCTGAAACTTGTAAGTTTTAGAATGTTGTGTTCTTGGTTTCATTTATCTCAAAGCATTTTTTCCCCTCTGTGGTTTCTTCTTGGACTTACTGGTTATTGACAAGTGTGGTGTTTAACTTCTGCATATTTGTGCATTCCACAGAGACCCAAGGGTTTGGACAAAGTATCCAGTGTGCTCCAGGGATGGGGCTTTTACCAGAGTTTCAAAGGTAGTTAGATCTCTCCACTGTCTGCAATGCTGTGAGCTTTCGCCTACGACACCACTTATCTAAGAGGAGGAGAGGAGAATCGTCCCAAGTTAAGATAGCAGAGATATGCTGTCTGATGCAGGTTCAGTAGTTTCTTTTGAATAAATGATTTGTTTTCTTTGTTCTGTGGCTTTTGTTAATTACCAGAGTTTGGAAATGGTTCATAATAGTTGTTCTGTCCATTATTGTTAGTTTCAGAGAGTGAGTTAATCAAGTTCCTCACTGCCATGTTGGAAGTCAGTTCCTCAGAATAACTCTTCATCTTCATGAAGAGTTTTGAGTCAGTGGTGTTTATCTCCATTTCAATCAAGTGAATCATGCTGCAGGGATGAAACAGTCTATTCAAGATCATGTGGCTTGATTATAACATAGGATTTAACCCAAGTCTTTTTCTCCTTTTTCCTAATACTGTATTCTTTCTACCATATCACAGGTAATTCACTTTATTACCAGTTACTTAAATCTTAGATGCCTTGATCTGAAAGGAATGTTAGAGGAGACCAGCTTCTTCTTTTACAGGTGAAGAAACTGCACTCCAAAGTGGTTAAGCATCTTGCTCAGGATTTTATTGCTAGCCACTATAACACATTCTCTTTGTACTTTATGCCTACTGACTGAAATTGAATGGTGGATTGATTAAGGTTGTTTGTTATGAGTCTCAGGGTCAATTATTACCTTCAAATCAATTCTTTATTCTGATTTGAACCTCAGAACAGCCCCACACGTTTCATTTATCTAAAATGGTGATGCTCTATTTAGCCACATTGTAGATTATTAGCTTTCTCTTGCTGCATAACAAATTACCACAAATATGGTAGTGTAAAGCAGTACCCATTTATTGGTTCATAATTCTGTCAAAAATAGGGGTGTGGCATTATCAGATTGTCTCCTCAGTTCCACATGGCCAAAATCAAAGTGCTGAAAGGGTGCATTCTCATCTGCATTATGGAATACTCTTCCAAGTTGATTTAGGTTGTTGGTAGATTTTAGTTCCTTGCCATTGTAGGAATGAATCCCCTGTTCTCTTGTTGGCTCTCATAATATGTGAGCTGCTTTGTGCTCCTTGAAGCTGTTCTCCGTTCTTACCCCAAGGCTATCAGTGAAGACTCCATCTCCATCTCACTGAATCCCTCTTATACTTTTAGTCTCTATAGGAAGAGCTGAATCCTTTCTAAGGATGGATTCACGTGATTAGGTCAGGGTCACTCAGGGTAATATCCTTTCTAAAATCCATTCATTTGGCTTCTCAGTTACATCTGCAGATCTCTTCATAGCAGCATGTGAATTACTGTTTGAATGAAACTGGGAGGGAAAAAAATGCATGTACCCAAGGAGTGGAAATCTTGGGAACGGTCTTAGATTTTTAACACAATAGATACACCTTCTTATCTTTTAGAACAGTCTGGTTCTGCTTTCAAAGAATAATACCTAGGCCTGTATGCATTTGCCTGATGTACACCTTGGAATTTTTTCTCCTTTTAAAAATTTTTGCTTGAATTCCAGGTAGTTAACATATAGTGTAATACTAGTTTCAGATGTACAATATAGTGATTCAGCACTTCCATACAACACCCAGTGCTCATCCCTACAAGTGTGCTCCTTAATCCCCCATCATCTATTTCACCCGTACCCTCATCCACCTCCCCTCTGCTAACCAGCAGTTTGTTTCCTTATAGTAAAGAGTCTGTTTCTTGGTTTGCTTCTCATTCCCTGCCCTAGCTCATTTTTTTGTTTCTTCATTTCTGGATATGAGTGAAATCATATGGTATTTGTCTTTCTATGATTTATTTTGCTTAGCAAAATACTCTCTAGCTCCATTCACATGATTGTAAATGGCAAGATTTCATTCTTTTTTATGGTTGAGTAATATTCCATTGTGTGTATATAATTTTATATTACATATATATTACATATATAAATTATTATAATGTATAGATTATATATACATATGTATATATACATATATACAATTTATATATGTATATATACATATATATAATTTATATATATATAATCACTTCTTTCTCCATTCATCAATCAATGGAAACTTGGGCTATTTCCATAATCAGTCTATTGTAGAGCTACTATAAACATCAGGGTGCATGTATCCCTTTGAATTACCATTTTTGTATTGTTTGGGTAAATAGTATACCTAGTAGTGAATTACTGGATCTGAGGGTGCTTCTATTTTTAACTTTGTGAGGAACCTCCATACTGTTTTCCAGTGTGGGTGCACCAGTTTCCATTCCCACCAGCAGTGTAAGAAGGTTCCCCTTTCTCCACATCCTCACCGACATCTGTTGTTTCTTGTGTTGATTTTAGCCATTTTAACAAGGCACACCTTGTAACTTACTATGCTCAGCCAGCATTGAGTTTCAGAAAGAAACATAAAGTTTAATCTGGGTTTGATATTGGTAGACAAAAGAGAATCTGCATATCAATAAGGACACATAGGTGAAATATAAAATAAAGAATATATTATTTCTATAATCTATCATAAATATTTTAATATATGTTATATTTTTCCCCACTTTAAATATAGTCAAATTGAAACCCGTACTTCATAGTGGTTTGTTAAATCCCAGTTGATAAATAAATAAAAAACATCATCCCCCACCACACGAATTTATATTTTGTAATGAATTTTCCTCATGAAACTATAGTTAAAAATAATACACAAAGATGTGCTAAAAAATAATATACAAATCCAGGTAACCATTATGACCCAAGTCACATTTAACACAAAAGCCCTGCACACTTGACTTTCTAGCAGCCCAAGGTAAATTATTATGTGTAATTAAACAATGCAGTATGGGAGATTGACTATAATAAGACCATTTTCTCTTCAAAGATACTGAAATGCATGAATTATTTCCAGGGAGAACTAAAAAGTCACATTACAGAGGACATTTTTCTTTGTCACTGGAAGATAATGAAGTTTGAAGTTTTCAAATTGCTGAATAGTAGTTTTGGTTGAAGAGTATGTTTCTGACACTCACTACACTTTAATCTTTTCCTTCAGAAGTTTCAAAAGTCAATTACTATTTTGTTTTTATTTCAGAATTTGTTATAATTATTTTTTGACGTGTAATGTTGCAAAGGTATATAAGTATAGCACAATCAAGGACAGAAATCTGCCTTTCACACCTTTGTTTACATGAGTTATAAATGTCTCCCATTTCCAAGAAGGAAATCAAAAGAATGGTAGTAGCCAAATAATATTACAGAAAGTCCCCTACTGAAGTTTAATTTTCCTTTTATAAAGGTGGTTTTTCTTAATTAGGTATACATCTAGCCAAGGGATTTTAAAAGTAAAATGGTCTTCTCCATCCAGCGTCTGAATACTGGTTGACCAAGATTACCGGCGAACTGGAGCTCTTCATGAAATTGCATTGAAAATTAACTTCTCATCTTTATTCCTGTAGAGACCAAATTTAAGCCTAAATTGATTACAGAAAATCTGTTCTATTGATGAGATAGGTTCATGAACTTAACTAAGTGCTTTACCTCTGAAAATGCATATTTCTGTCATTACTCCTCTTGATCATAAGTAATGAACATCGGTATATGAATTCCTGAGGAATTCCCAGCTTTCTAGGAAAGCAATGATCAGTTCCAGAGTAGTTTGTAACCAGTTGTGAATTCTACAGGCCTCAAGAGTCTTGAAAGTTGTCCAGAAGCAATTTACAACTCAGTAACATTGAGCAAATCTATTTATAGACTATAAAATACATGTGGTATACTCTTTTAAGATAATTGGATAAACCAATACATGCATTGAATATACTCAGCTATGCTTATTTCTCTCTCATAATGCTTGAAGAACACTTGTAGTCTCACAGGATTCTGTCAAGTCCTGTATGTCAACCCCCAGCCAAAGGTAGTCGTCCACTACTTTCCAGACATTCTGTTTGCCAGTATCTACCAGTAGGAAACATTGTACCTTATATTAAACCCATTCTATTACTAGGCAACTGCTGTTACTAAAATAGTTTCTATTAATTTAACCAATATCTGACTTCTAATTTAGGGCATGATCTATTAAGCTATCTGGAATCACATATGGTTAATTAAATCTGTCAAATATTTGCAAAATGTTATCATATTAAACATTTGTCCTCTCTTATTTCTGACTATCAAAGCAGTGAATCTTACCAAGTTTCTTTTATTATTTTTAGGAGACCCAAATAAAAATGACTAGTATTTATTGAGAATCTACTCTGGCAAAGTCAGTGTACTGTAAAGCGGAGTACTTAAAAGATTGAATAAAATAATATCACCATATCCAAGGAACTTACAGTTCAATAATGTATTTTATAGTTATCCCTACTCTGTTATTTAAAAGAATATATTTTTAAGCAGGACAAGAAAGTTTAGCTGATGACTCAAGCCCAGTAGAGTCTATGGTACCCTTAGGTTACACTGAAATCTAATGTATATGTACAGACATTGTGTGGTTTAAAGGGCCGCTTACTACACTGGGCTTAATATACATATATAAAAGCTGCCTACAAATTTCTAAACTGCTTTCTGTTCATAAAGAATCAGGAGTCTTCTTCCCCCAAGGCCAACTTTTCTTTTTTTTTTTTTTTTAATATTTTATTTATTTCTAGGAGAGAGAGAGAGAGACAGCGTGAGCAGGGGAGGGTCAGAGAGAGAGGGAGTCACAGACTGAAACAGGCTCCAGGCTCTGAGCTGGCAGTCAGCACAGCGCCCGACGCGGGGCTGGAACCCACGAACCGCAAGATCATGACCTAAGCGAAAGTCGGACCCTTAACCGACTAAGCCACCCAGGCGCCCCCAAGGCCAACTTTTCATAGAAGATGCTATTACCATTGTGAGTTTCCAATTAAATAGTATATTTCTTCTGAAGAGTTTAACCACTCTAGATAGTAATTCTAGCCCCCTTTGTAATAAAAATGCCACACATATAGACAGAATCATGTAACACTTATGATTACTTGGAAGAACAGTAGAAGAAGAGCATCATAACTTTTATATTTCAAGTAGCAAAATTGAGGAATTTTGATGTTTATCTTAAGAAGATATCATATTCATGTAGGAGGTTATTTTCATTGTGGTTTTGTCAATTTCACGTTTTAAAGTTTTGTGCTAATTGTCTTTCATATGAATATGTGCTTTGCCAAGGCTTGAATTTGTACCTGTAAAACAATATTCAGACTGAAATTGAGAATACTCTCACCAGAAAAATCAGTACCTCAGTTTGGCCCCTAAATTAATTCATTCATTGCTGAGCAGTATACTAATAATACAAAAATGAGAGCGATACAGTAAGTTCCCTGTTTTGTAAGAGACTCCGGGAGGTGAATAACCATATGAAGAACATCTTAGTTAGCACTGTAAAATATGTGAAAGCTGTACCAGTGTCTCAAGGAAAGGACTGATTAAGCCTTGCCTGACTTGGTGAGGGAACACATCTCAGAGAAAGAAGCAGAAGATTCAGGATGACGTCAGGGTTTTCAGGGAGGATGGACACCAAGTCAGGTGTGGGCAGTAAGCGTGAGTATCTTTTTAACCAGTCTTCACACAGAGTAGATTTCAGTAGAAATGTTCAGCGAACATGTGATTTCTAGGCAATGAAAATGGCAAATGCAAAGGCATGGAAGTGTGAAACAGTTTGACAGAATCTTGAAACTGAAATTAGCCAAGTATATTGAGATAATGCTGAGGAGGTAGGCAGGGACTTCAGTATGGAGAGTTTTATATGTTCTATAGGATTTTCTTTTAAAGATTTTCACCATATGTTACCTCCATAGACAATTCAGCTTGATTTTTTAACATGTAACTCATAGACAACTTTTAGAAACCTATCTTTTTGCTCTTCTAAGAACGGAAGAGAGGAAGGCAGGAGTGGGGGAGGGAGAGAGGGAAGCGTAATATAAAATAAATTGTTTGTGATAGAGATTGGCTTAGAAACTGCATATCAGGGTTGAAACCAAGAAATAGTTTGTGGAAATTTTCATTTCTACAGATATTCAAATACCATCCCCTAACCACCTCCCCACTGCACATACACATGCATATGTATCCTAGGTAAACAAACAAAACAACAAAACTGTACTTGCCAGGAAAATCCATCTTTGGGGCAGTATTCCAATGTTGCTTCCTCTCCATCTTGCCCTGAGAAAATTACCACCCCCAAAACCAGTTTGGTGTGGAAAATCTGGAGCTGACCTTTTGTTGAAAAACAGGGCCAGTAAACTTGTATAGGGGTGTGTGTGTGTGTGTGTGTTCTCTTCTTTCTTACATACCCAATGCCAAAGTAATAGTTTTCAAACTCCTTTGCATGTTGGTGACAAAATACTCAAAGTAAAACTTTAAATCTTAATTGATAGTAAAAATTCAGTTCATCTGCCCCTTGTTGGAGAATTATTTAGAAAAAGCAACAGCAACAACAAATTTCACAGACTTTTTAAAAAAATTATCATTACTTAGAGAAGTGCCAAAATTTTGCTTCCAAAGATATATAAATAACAAACTAGACCCTTTATTTTAATCATAGAAAACTTTCTATTGCTTTTTGCCTGAAATAAAATGAATGTAATAATAGAATGTTATCTGGGGAGATTCTTTTATCTACTCTGCTTTAAAGCTTAAATAGGAAAGCAAATATAGCCTTATTAACATTCTTTCATAGAAGATTGAAATTAAGAGCTTAAATCACTTACTCCCCAATTTTCTTTAGAATCTTAAAGATTTCGTTAGAGTTACTTGCTTACATAGACAAATTAATGACAAGGGGTCCCTCAAATACCATTTGATGATACTGTAGGCACCTAACTCCATAAATTAAGGGTTGATTATTTGCTTTTCCAAAGAAATCTTCCCTTTACAAGAAATTCTCCAGAGGGTTTCTTTAATTAGCTCACTCCCGAAGTGCATGTAAAATAGGGAGAACCTAAGGTTGTAAACCCCAGAGCTCCTTTTAGAAGATTATCCTGTTTCTGTTTTTAACTCTTTTGGATTAAGCATTGTCTTTATGCAGATCTCTGGGCCTGATCCATTACAGAACTCAAGTGCATAAAGACCCCCTGAACGTCATGCTAGACTCTGGGTTACTTCATGGAGTGCACAATAATGAGTGATGACTGTGCAGTCAGAGGACAAACAGGAACAGCAGCACCACCATCCCCCTTTCAGGAGGCCTCAACCAACTCTTTGGGAACAGAACAATACAGCGATTGAGGAATTCATAGGTGCTTACTGTGCACTGTTTCTGTAGGCAGAGGAAGAAGCAGTTAACTCAGAGCAGAAATCTTCAGTTTTATTAGTAGACATCATGGAGAGATGGGGCATGGGGTTTTCTAAAATGAAGAAATGCACGGAGACAAAAAGGCAGGATCATTATGAATCATGGGGTGTGTTCTGACAGAACAGAGTTTAACCGGACGAAGGGGCAGAAGAGACTTACAAGTGGGGCAGTGTGATTAGATGAGGAAGGTAAACGACTGATGATACGGTTTGGGGTCCAGTGAGAAAGGACCTTGAATGTAATGCTATGGAGACTGCAGTTTGCTTCCTAGGGACTGGAAACCAGTAAAGTTTTTCAGTAACTGAATATTGTGACTGTATAGTGGTTTTTCTGACCAAAACTTGCAACAGAGTGTAGGAGGGATTTGAGGACAGAGAGAAGCAAAGCCAGGGAGACCAGACAGAAGGGTTCGTAAAAGTCCATCTGAAAGGCCATAAAGACTTGAACTGTGGTACCAGCATTGCAAAGGGAAGAGAAGGAACAGAGTGAAATGTTGTATGGGGAGGATAATTGCAGAATTTGTCGACCAACTAGATAGAGATTGTGATGAGAGGGAAGAGACACTCGTGTCTTTCAGTCTTCACCACGAGATGACTGGCAGGACCATAAGCCATAAGCCAGGGAACAGACTGGAGGAGGAGGAGGAGAATTTAATTGTTTCTGTGTGTAGCAAAAAGTTTTGTGTTTCTGACCAGTTGTTAAACCATTCTACTTTACATTGTGATAATTCTTAGGAAAATGGTAGAGATACTATAAAAATTGTGAATTTTAAAAAGTTTACAAATTTAAGTATACATATATTATTTCATCTGATTATAGTGGTTTTGCAATAGTTGCTCTATATTGAGACTGAACAGAAAAGTATGTTTGAAAAAAGTTTTTAAAGTTATACTCAATACCACTACTATAAAAATGCAAAACAATTACATTTTTTGCACTTTTTGTTTCACGCAGTGAATTTTGTTTTGACCTATTAAAAAATCTAAAACAGTTCATGATCTACAAGCAATTTCAGTTACTCCTGTCTCTTGTCCATATTTAAAGTTTCTCTTCCTTCTGGGAGATAAGTACTGTATTACGAAAGTCAGTCATCTGGTTACATTAATTTAATTGAATTTGGAAGTTGGAGAAGTCTTCCTGATCATTGTAGAATTTCTTTTTTTTTTTTTTTTTTTTTTTTTTTTGTGCACAAAACCTGCTCTCATCAGTTCTCTGACTTTCACAAAGAAAATGCAAACCTTCTAAGTCTTACTACATGTTAACTAACTTGTTTATTGGCAGAAGTCAAGTAGAAACTAGATTCTAGGGGGAACAGGCCATTGATCTGTTCCAAAGAAGTTATTTTTAAGATGGAAGATTGTATGTTATATGCTAAAAGGTATGTGAGTAAACTTTTAATTACATCTGACTAAACCTGTGACAGAATCAAAGATATAAAATCTACATTTTAAATAAAAAGTTGATACAATTAGTCATCTTTTGGTTTCAGGTTTTTGAAGAAGTGACAAAATGTGAGGGTGAATGAAAATGGGTATAGGGTAAAATAGGAAAAAAGTACAGTAAAGATAAATGCTAGAAAATAATAATGGAGGTTCAGGATATTACCACATTAGAATGCATGGTGGACATGGTTGAAGATTCAAAGATGTTTTTGTTCTTACTTCCTAGATGTTTTTTTAGTTCAAGAATATATTGAAATGATAACTTAGTACCTTTGTGCCATAGGGAAATATATTGATATGGGAATTGGTGAGGTCAAAGAGAAAGTTGAGTTTTCCCTCAAACCTGTCAAAGCCTTTCTATAAATAGTTTGCAATTTCTTGAATATATTTGGAAGTATTTCATGTTGAACAAAGTGGCACCCTTTTCTTTCATCCTATAAAGCAGCATATGTTCACATAGAAAGAGAGAAATCCTGTCCCCCTCCCAGTATAAGGCTTATTTGCTTCAGTACATTGGTGTATTTCCAGTCTTTACAGCCAAGTCTTCACAGCCTGTGGATAATGTAATCTATCTAGCCATGTTAGAAAGGTGGGCAGCATCTCCATTCTTGAATAGTTCTCCATCATTTCATCAGGAGAAGCCCTTTATAACCCAAGAAAATACTAACAAATGGGTGTAGACTTCACTTAATAGAGGAAAACCTTTTCTTAAAGAGTATTGGTTTCCCTGGTCTGATATATTCCTCCCCACTCTGCGTAAATGAGATGGAATTGGCATATAACATTGTGTGTAAGTTTAAAGTGTGCAAGGTGTTCATTTGATGCATTTGTATATTGCAATATGATTACCACCACAATCTTAGCTAACACCTCTAGAATATCACATAATTATCATTTCTGTTTCTGTGGTGGGAATACTTAGTATCTAGTCTCTTAGCAACTTAGAAGTATATAATACCGTACCCTTGACTAAAGCAGTAAAAATGTTAGCATTGATAGGAACAATCAGTATTAATTTTACTTTCATTCTGTGTAACTCAATCACTGACTTGGAATTAAAGCAAATAGAAGCCTTACTATTTAGATTACAGGGGCTTCCATAAATGCTCAGCCATGAGAATCACAGCACCATTGCAGGGGAGCAAGGTGGTCTATGTGAGCAGCTGCATAGAGGAGTGAAATGTATCAAGACTGGTGCATGGACGGTCAGGCCGGAAGTCTCACTTCTGCCCAGTCCCAACCCCGTAACGTGGGGCAAGCTAGTGTTTCTCGCCTTTAAAATGTGCAAGTAAGGAACGCTGTGATGAATCCGTCCTGTAACTTCTCAATAATGTCCATAATGTGTGATTTTCAAAAATCAATTTCTTTCCTTTCTCTTGAACCTCCCTTGGACTTGAAGAGACACAAGTGAAAAGTGAACTTCGAGGAAAATCTGCTCTAAAGCAGCCAGGGAGCTGCTTCTGAAAGCAGAAGCTGTACTTACATTGAAGGTGAAAGCGTGGTTTCCTCCAGAGTGGCTTCGTGGGTTGATGGACTGTTGTCCTCAGTGCCTCTGCTCTGGAGGAGAGAATAATACTTAGGAAAGCAAGTTTCTCTGGGTTCATACATTTCCTTCTGTCATCAATACACAAAGGGGAAAAAAGGTCACTTTGTTCTTGAGTATAATCATTACACTATTTGGTCTAATTACAGTGTTTCTGCCATAGTTATTTTGTATTGAGACCAAACAGAAAAGTATGTTTGAGAAATGTTTTTAAATTTGTCCTCAGACCACTTACATAAAAATGCAATATGATTGCATTTTTTTGCTCTTTTTGTTTTACAGAATGAGTTGACTCTGAGAGTTGGCCTCATTTCTTGACATACTTTTAAATATATTTCATCTTGCCAGCATCCTCAAACAACTGGTGCATTAAGACTATGTACATGCCGGGGCACCCGGGTGGCTCAGCCCATCAAGCGTCTGACTCTTGATTTTGGCTCAGGTCATGATCTCATGGTGGTGAGACTGAGCCCCGCATCAGGTGCCACACCGAATCTGGAGGAAATGGTAGGGAGATGTCCTCAGAGGAGGGGAGTACCGAGGACATTTCATATTTCTTAGAGTTTTGGTTTCCAGTGTGAATGAAAGGAAACCATTTAAATGGTCTTGGCGGTCTCAAACTATCAATGTGTCTTCGAATCTCTTCACAAAGAGGAGCTTAGGCATTGGAAGTAATTTAGAGAATATTTATTTTGCTACAGGAAAAATGTGTCTTCATTGTTGTTTTACTCTATTAAAGACTAAACTTCTCTTTCCAAAAGTAGAAAATAGAGCAGTCTCTCTTTTTTTTCCCTAAACATGTCTTTACAGGGAGAACACAGATTTTTCTGAATATAAATAAACAAAAGTAAACAGTTTACTTTTTATGTAATACATCTTTTATCCTATCTGGAGAGGAGGGGTATGCTCTAGAGAACAAAAGATTATAGCTCCTTCACCAAAAAGAGGTGATCTTTTCGCAGCTGACTTTCCCCAAGGAATATTTAATTGGTGTGAGAGGGTTAAGAACACTACTAAGTGTAAAGAATGTAATTTGTGGGGCCCAGTGCAAAATGAAAATGCAAGGGGCTTTGTGCAGAAGGTAAGAAAATGTGAAATTAACGTTTCTGAAATATACATAGTTTTCTTCCATGGACTTTCAACTTGTCAAGGTGATTTTATTTGCTATTTAATGCCGTTGTATATAAAGAAAAATAATTATTAGAATGAGTTTTACTGTTTATGTTGTGTAGTGCCTGTTTTAAATGCAAATATAAGAACATTTACCAACTATGCATATCACTAAAATGTGCAGTTTGCATTTTGTAGTTGATAGGTGCCTGTGTATTTCATTCTTACCGGAAAAAAGAAAATGCTACATTAAACAATCTCTACTGTTTTTATTTCACATAGTGAATATAGCTAATATATCTATAGCCTATGCTCTCTTACCTTCAACTTACTGATGAGTAAGGAAAGACCCAAAGAAACATGGTTTGTCTTCTTCCTACATCCTTCTGAGTCATCATTTTCAGCATGAGTAGGTGGCTAATACAAGGGACAAGTGTCAGAATGGACCTGATAGGGTTTCTTGGCCATTCGAGTTTCTTACAAATGAGTTTTCTTCTTTGGAATTAAGGTTCAGTTATAATGGAAAGGTACTCTGTCATAGATGTAATATCCATATCTTGGAATCACTTTGAGTGTTTCTGAACTCCGAGGCTTCGTGGGCCCACTGGAATTCTGTGCTAAAGAGGCATTGCATCCACTGTTTTTGAATGGGAAGCCAAGAGCTGGCAGACATGCGTAGTGTGAGTAGTTCATCTGCTTATGTGTGTGTCTATTGTCCTATTGGACTTCACTTAAAAAATATTCAGGCTCAAAAGACTTGTAGTGTGGAAACAGCTGAGCATTAAACCAAGGGCAATACGGGGCGCCTGGGTGGCTTAGTCGGTTGAGGGTCTGACTTTCGCTTAGGTCATGATCTTGCGGTTTGTGGGTTCGAGCCCTGCGTCGGGCTCTGTGCTGACTGCCAGCTCAGAGCCTGGAGCCTGTTTCAGTCTGTGACTCCCTCTTTCTCTGACCCTCCCCTGCTCACGCTGTCTCTCTCTCTCTCTCTCTCCTAGAAATAAATAAAAAACATTAAAAAACA
This sequence comes from Crocuta crocuta, assembly GCF_008692635.1. NCBI lineage: Eukaryota > Metazoa > Chordata > Mammalia > Carnivora > Hyaenidae > Crocuta > Crocuta crocuta. The sequence goes on from NW_027527775.1 coordinate 4,979,855, forward strand.
AAACAAAACAAAACAAAAAAAAAACCAAGGGCAATACCCTTTCAAGCATGAGGTGCTGCACAATTACATTGCTCATATGCCCAGGAAGCTATCACTGGTAAAGAAAGAGTGATGCCTCTTAGTGTTTGTCCTCTTACCTCGGGCTTCCCCTGGGATAGGGCCATGGGTCTGGGACAATTGCAGGACTTACCTGGTGAACATGATTCTTACCAAATGCAGGCAGACACTAAAGGGTTGTTCTGCCTTTGTGAATCTGTAATCACACCGTTGTATTCCATGGTAGCATTTGAGCCTGGATTCAAACTGCTTCTTGATAATCAGTTGAAAATTGCTCTACCTTTAACATAAAGCCTATGGAGCTAATCAACTTAGGGATAGTGTGGTTTTCAAAAGGACTTAATAATGTTGCAGTGTAGAATCTTCTTGGAAAGATCCAGGCTACAAAATCAGATATTCTCAGGCGTGCTGAGAAAACACATGCTCCTACTTTCTGCCCTCCTTCCCCCAGTCTTCCCCTGGCTCTCCTTGCTGCTTCCCATCTGTCTGCTGACCTCCAGCTTTCCAGACTGGTGACCTGCTTCCCTGTTACAATGTGAATGAACATGGGCTGAGACTAAGTTTCAGCTAACTAACTGTATCAAGAGGTTGTTAAGAACTTAAAATAGCTGACAAGATTCTTCCTTAAGGAATACACATTTTAGCAGAAATTTCCATTGTAAATGTAAAATTACTTCTTTTTTTAAAGTTTTTATTTCAATTCCAGTTAACATACAGTGTAGTATCAGTCTGTGCGATATAGTGATTCAACACTTCCGTACATAAAATTACTTCTAATGGTAGAATTTCACTATTCTAGGAGAGACTTCTAGAGATGGTCCTTTCAGTAAGAAAAGTATTGTTGGGGTTCCTTTAAATTTTATGAAAGGAGTAGGCAAATGGCAGTTTGTATTTCCCCTCTTGGAGAAGCCATGCCCAGCAGGTACATTTGGTGTCTTTGCTTTCACTTTGCTGTAATAGATCAACTGTGTATAGCTCTGAGAGTCATGCCACTTATTACCCTATCGTAGTGGAGTTATCATACTTTTGTGTACTTTATGCTTTTATTCTCAACAATGTTAGGTAAAATGTACAAGTTAGGTAAACCTTGTCATTCACTCTTTTTCCTATTCCTAAAGAACAAATATATAGAGAAGGTTCACAAAGTGAATCTTTACTCTGAAAAGATAAATAGTAAAAAGAGGACAAAACTTTTATTATTATTATTATTTTATTTTCAAGTGTGAGATTTGGGGAGAGGACGGTGTGTGTGTGTGTGTGTGTGTGTGTGGGAGAGAGAGAGAGAGAGAGAGAGGGAGAGAGAATGAAGCAGTCTCCACGTTCAGCATGGAGCCTGACACAGGGTTTGATCTCATGAACCATGAGATCATGACCTGAGCTGAAACCAAGAGTTGGACTCTCAGCCAACTGAACCACCCAGGTGCCTCAGGATAAAACTTTTAGAATGATAACATGGATACCCTAAACACAGTATTGTCTCAAAATATTGTAATTTGTATATGAAATTTGAAAGTCAAAGTGATTCAAAACTTGTAGAAGGGAGTTCTAGAAGCGTTCATTTTGCATCTCAGTACATTTTCTTTTCTTTTTTTTGAAACTATTTTGAATGAAGCCAAGGTCAAGGGTCTGTGGACTAAAACTTGTAGTTACCAATTATTGACACTAGATGGTGGTGGTGCATCAGAAAGGTGAAATGTTGCTGGCATCAATTTGCCCTTCGTTATTACAGGTGGAAATACTAGCAGAATTTGATAAGTAATTTAAGATGAAAGGGATCATCAAAATGTAAATGAGAAGGAAATAAAAATGCTTTTGATAGAATTTTTTTCTTTTTATTTTAATCAATGGATTAAATGAATAATTTCTCAGCTTTTATGGATATATCATATTTAGGGTATCTATGATTTCTAATTTCCATATGCTTAGAGCAAGACTAAGAGCAGTGAGATTACAGACTCTTAGATTTATCTCAATTCTTTCCTTCTTCTACTCTTGTCTTGCCAGCCCATTATTTGTCTTTTAAAACTTGTGAAGGCATTCAAGAGATTCACCTTATTTTCATAGAAAGAACAGATCAGTTATTCCTTAAACATTTAGTACATGTCTACTTCTGTCAGACATCGCTCAAGGGGCTGGGGATACAGTAGTAAATTCAATGGTAAAAATCCCTCTATTTGTGAATTAAATTAGATTTGTGAACTTAGATTGCAGTTTCAATTCTTTTTCTTTTGCACTCATATTTCACTGGCTTATACAGTATGTCATTGATTTGTAGAATAATGACAACAGGTAGACAACATGCTGACATAGATGAGGGAGTTTGCCCAGGGTACACTGCGGAGTATAGAACTGAACTCTGGGGAGCAAAAGTGTTTACGAGGGTATTAGTGGGGAAAGTTCATCACGTGGAGTGCATAGGCATTATTTTAGTGAGCAGAAGGAGAGCTTCTGCCTATTCATCTTGTCCGTGAATCAGAGCTGGAAAATTAGGTCAGCAGAACCCAGTGTGTCCCTGAGACTCCTTCACGGGTCTTTAGGGATAAAATTATTTTTATAGTAGTTAATAAGATTTTGTGCTGATGGTGCAAAAGTAAAGGTAGGTAAAGCTGTTAGCTTGTTGACATGAATCAAGGGAACAGCACCGAAATGTACTAGCAGTCCTTGTATTCTTTACTGCTATACACACTCACTTAACAATATCTTTGATTAAATAGTTACAGTGATTAATTTTTATTAAAAGTGCTTAATGCTCTGTGTGATGAAATGAAAAATCCACATACTGCCTTCGAGCTGCGTACCAGAGTACAGTGGCCGTGATTCGGAAAAGAACTTGGGATTGTTTGGCCTGTGAGCTGAGCTGCTGCCTTTTTAATGGAATACCATTTTACTTAAAAGAACATTGACAGAAAAGTTAATCAGACATGGCTATTAGGCTATTTTCTCGAAAGTGGATGAAGTAAGTCTGTCACTTCAAGGACAACTGACAATATTTGTTACCAGAGATGAACTGTGAGCTTTCATATGAAAATTGTGATTTTTGGAAACTTGTATCTACTACCATGAGCTTGTTAGCCACCTTATACTGATGTTTTAATATTGTGTAATGAAGTGTGTAACCATTTAGAAACTTGACATAAGTCAGAGGACTAGTATTTTCCAGATGACCAAGGTATCATGTTACAAATTCAGGTGTGGGTAAACAATTTACTCAAAATGTGAGATGAATCAAGGATTTTCATGAAATAGAGTAGGAAAGCTTCTCGATAGGTTTCAGATTCCATGTTGCAACTAACCTTTAAGAAACTAGCACTTGTTGAGTTTTGTCAAAAAATCAAAGAAGAATATCCAAAAGTGGTTGAAAAGTCCCAAGTAGCCTTCCCTTATCCATTTGCATCCAAGTTACCTCTGTGTGAGTCCAGATTGTTTTCATATTTTAACAAAAAAACACACAACACATTTCAACAGATTGAAAACAGGTGTATATACGATATTATAGCTGTCTTATAGTAAGTAGAATTTATAGTAATTTACAAAAATGTAAAACAATGTCATTCTTACTAATTTTTTGGTTTTGTTTTGAAAAAAATTTTTAAATGAAATGTTATTTGTACCAATGTTCATGAGTTAATTATTGAGTTTAAGCAAATTACTAAATTAATATTTAAATAACTTCTTAATTACTAATTTAGTAGATGTCAGTATAAATGACATGCATAAGCAAGAATTCTTGGGGTCTTCAATAATTTTAAGAATGTAAAGCATTCCTCAGATCAAAAAGTTTGAGAACCACTGAGATATGTTACAGAAGTTAGTTAATAATTTTTAACACATTTAACAGGGATTATAATAAATATAAAATTTCTGTTGCAGACCACAGTGTCCTCAAATTATTGTCTGCATCTGAAAATATATAACTTGGGGCCTCACCCCTCCCAAGACATCAGAACTGTTAATCTTGGGTAGAGAAAATGAATCTACCATTTAAAAATGTTTTATAATGTTTATTTTTGAGAGAGAGAGAGAGAGACAAAGTGTGTGCAGAGGAGGAGCAGAGAGAGAGGGAGAGACAGAATCTGAAATGGGTTCCAATCTCTGTGCTGTCAGCACAGAACCAACGTGGGGCTTGAACTCAAGAACCAGGAGATCATGACCGAGCCAAAGTCGGATGCTTAACCCACTGAGCTACCAAGGTGACCCAAGAATCTACCATTTTTTAAAATGTTTTTTAAATTTATTTTTGAGAGACAGAGAGAGAGAGAGACAGCTCAATCAGGGGAGGGTCAGAGAGAGAGGGAGACACAGAGTCTGAAGAGAGGCTCCAGGGTCTAAGCTAGCTGTCAGCACAGAGCCCGATGCGGGGCTAGAACCCACGAGCCATGAGATCATGATCTGATCCGAAGTCGGTTGCTTAACCAACTGAGCCACCCAGGCGCCCTGAATCTACTATTTTTAAAATACACTTGAGGTACTTCTGAGATTATGAAATCATAGATATTTAAATACTAATATTTAAAATAACTTTTATTAATTCAAAAAGAATGCACATCTAGTACATAACATTTTGAAATCCAAATTAACTAAAATAATAATAATCACATATAAGTCCTTTTCTGTGATCTCATTACTTAGAAGTAACTATTATTAACATTTGCTTATAGTTTCAGCCTGGGATTTGTGTGCTTCTGTGTTTTTTAAAAATAATCAGGTGTATCTTGCTTTTGATCACTGAACAGCATTTAATGAACATCTTTTCTTGACATTAACAATCTTTATAAACCTGTGATTCCTAAACCGGGTTATTTCAGAATTACTTTTGTGGAGTGGGGGGAGGGCAGAAATTAAAAATACTGCATGAGTCTCTTGTGCAGAAATTCTGATTTCATGGTCCTTCCCTCCCCACCCCGTTTGTTTATTTTGAGAGCAAGAGCATGGGAGGAGCAGAGGGAGAGAGAACCCCAGTCAGGTTCCCCTCCATCAGTACAGAGCCTGATGTAGGGCTCCATGTCATGAAACCGTGAGATCGTGACCTGAACTGAAATCGAGAGTTGGAGGCTTAATCAACTGAGCCACCCAGGCACCCCCTGATATCGTTTTTGAGTTACTTTCTATTGGAACAGTCAGCTGAAACTGTGGAGTCAAAGGCTTTAGAATCCTTATTTTGGAGAGGGCTTTAATATTGTCACACTGCTCTACAGAACAGCTCTCCTCATTTACATGCTCATTAGTGGAGCATGAGAGTGCCAGGAATCTCATCAATATCAGTGGATATTACCTCTTTTTAAAAACTTTACCAGGTTGGTAGTAGAAAAACGTTGCCTATGTAAATTTGCAATTGTTTGAGTACTAGAAAGGGTTTAATATGTTTTGTGGTTGTTTTCCATTTGAATTTTTTTTGAATGGCCTCTTTGCCTCAAGCCTGAACCTTTAAAGGTTGATGTTAAAGAGTAATAATATCACCTTATCAAAATCTTCCCCTGGAGCTACTGCCAGATACAGGATTCCAGGCAGGACATATTATCGATGGGCTAGTACAGCTATTTTTCCCTTTGTTTTAATTGACCCTGAACTTAGCAGGCTTACACAATTTCTTAGCTAAATTTTAAACACTGAAAGAGGTGTTTTACGTATTTTAAGAATTAAGTTTATATTTTCACCCTAGCCATCATCCTTAATACCGCCTTCAACTTAAATATTTAACAATATATTTTATTTTGATTAACTCAAAAGCACTAGTCCTCGATTTAAACATGTCAAGTAAAAATATTGGAGAAATTACGTGCTTCAAATAGGAACTGAACTGTCAGTAACTATATTATGGCATTGTCTGTTATCACTGGAAAATGTCTTGCAAAATTCAGGCAAACCCTTCGTGAAAAGTATGGTCTGTACCTTTTGTGGCCTAATCTTGAATCACCAACAGTGTGAGTCATGAGAATTGAAAGCCTTAGAATTCTATCAAGTGAATTATATGCTGGCAAAGCCATCACAGGGCTGCCTTTGGAATTTGACATTACTATTATGTTACTGGGCATGTTCTGTTTTCAAGCTCATGAAAATCAAAAGGGGAATATTTCTGGGAAAATTTCCTAAAGCTCTTGCCTCTGTGGGCCTTTGCAATAATACAGCCACTATTTGACCATATGTTTCCTTCACTGTTTTTGATAACTTTTCAGGGTTGGCTTCAGTTAGTGTTGATAAAACCCACTTGGTAACTGGTGGGGGTGCCTTGAAATCAGGGCCAGGAATTGACCTTCCCAATCGAGGCTGATTTTTTTTTTTTAATAGTTTATTGTCAAATTAGTTTCCACATAACACTCAGTGCTCATCCCCACAAGTGTCCTCCTCCATGCCCATCCCCCCCTCCCCCCACATCCATCGAGGCTGATTTTAAGTTGAACCCTGTGACTCTAGAATCTGCCATCAGCCTGGACACTGTTGAGAGTAAAATGGGTATTGTTTTTACATGGGAATACCCAGTGTAAACTAGGAAGGGGCAAACTGGGCAAATTAAGAATGGAGACTCCTAGAAAGTTACATCAAAGCTGGATCCTGGTGGAAGAGGGAGTTAGCCAAATAAAGGTAGGGATTTCCCCAGAAAGGCCAACAGTCGGACGGCTCAGATTTCTTTGCACATGCTATGTCTTCTGTGTGAAGAGTGGTGGTGGGCCTTTGATGCCTTGAGTGGAAGGGATTATATGTCCAGCGAAGGAATCAGATGTCAGCTTACTGACTCTCTTTCTACCTTCTTATTTAAAAAGAAAAAGTGATAAAGGCTAACCAAGTTCTTGCTTATGTTCTTGAGATAATCCATAGGCCCAATGCATAGGCCCTTTTCACCTAGGTAACATACATATGTGTTAAAGATATTTTACGTTTGTCATAATAGATTCAGAAAGACTGTTGACAACCCATGAAAACAACTGTTTTCCTCTGAGGACAAAATTAAAGAGTGTTGAATTTAGTATATTGGTTTTAGAAGCATCTTAGTTTTAATTGCTAATATACTATTAGTGTATATTGCCAATATAAATTTATACATGTTTAAGGTTTTTTTTTTTTTACTGCTATAAATTCTTTATGGAAAAATAAGGGGTCTAACAAACTATAGATTATTATTTTGAAAATCCCCATGTATTTAATTATTTTATGTAATGCAAGTTAACATTATGAATTCTGCATAGAGTGGTGTGGTGAATCATTTTCCTTATAATTTTTTTAAATGCTAAATATTTGTTAAAAAGTCCAGTGGATGCAAGGGAAAAGTTCTTGTACTTGAAAATTACTAAACAGTTAAGATGATGAGGTAAACCCCCAAAAAGCAAAATAACAATTAGGTATTTCAATTATATTTTTTGACTGTAATAGAAAAGATATTCTAAGTGCAGATAGCTTAGGTATAATCGTCAGAGGAATCACATGGTAATTGGATGTTTACAAAATGGGACTATGGAGCAGATATCATTTGACCTTTTACACAGGTCTTGAAAGATGCTTGAAAGGGGGGTGTAATTGTATTGGCAAGGAGGAAGGAAGGCTTAGGAAGGAAGATGTAGTGTCGGAAAGGCATTGACTATTGTGAATAAATTGGTCTTTTGTTTCCACAAGAAAGAATGGAAAAAGCAAAATTTCGAGGGCTATTAAAATGACCTTGTTTATATTTCTCCCTTCCTCTCTCCTTTCCCAAACACTTCACTGTGAAAGAAAACAGGTCTTTTCTGGTACTCATGTCGTACTGATTTTTCAGCCTCGTCATGCTGGGGGTTGTCAATAATTGATGATGAGCTATCTAGATTCAGTTCTTAAAAGGACAAAGCAAACCACTTTAGTGAACTGATTTTTTTAATCTGCTATGTGAATTGTTTGATATGCCTGCATAATTTATCAAGACACTTCAGAATCTCTACGTCACCTGCTCCTCAGATCAGAAGGTGATTGTGGCTTTGGGTGGATATTAATCAGCCACAGCACTGCCTGGTCAGAAAGAGCAAGTGTCCTAGCCTTTTACCTCATGAGACCTTGAGTGTCCATTCAGCGTAGGTTCCAAGGGAACTGCATTTGGTGGACCGGAGTGGCCAGCATGCCTCAGGTGAGATGCAAAGTACAGTGGTTGACCTGTGTTCAGAAGCCTCTCTTTCTCATAGAATACCTAACTGTTATGCACATGAGAACTTTTATTGTTACTCCCTTTTCCCCATCCTTTAAACATTTTATACCATAATGAGAAAATAACCAGAGATTACATGCCGGAGTTAGAAATTCATGGGCAAAATGTTTTTTAACTGAAAATAGCACAAATTTAATATGTACGTGTTCATTTTACTTTCTTTAAACATGAATGCTGGTTTAATTCATGAATGATCAAGTTATTGTTGGAAGATACTTTCTGTGTACCCTCCGAAGCAGAGATGGCTTTTTGATGATGAATGTGGCTGCCATCCTGAGCACTGTATATCTGGTCTTTTTCACAGTGGAACCTATTATCAAGAAAGCAAAAGCCCCGTAGAAATATGCACATGTGTTGTTAGGAGTTAACACCTCAGTAGAGTTTAGTCAAAGAGAATGTGGGAACAATACTCCAGGAATCCAGGAAAGACATTGATGGAGAGAAATGCTATTATTCTATGAAACACTAAAGGTGGGAGGTAAGCCAAAGAAAAATTTTTGTACTTTACAGATTTCTCCTAAATTTGGTCTTGCTCCAACATAATTATACAAGCTGCAGTTGCCAGAAACTAAGTAGAACAAAAATGGAAAAGACAAGATGTTTGTAGGGAAGATTATAGGCATCTGGGATAAGAAAGAAAGTCAATAAATATTCAATTGATATGAAATATAGCTAATTCTACAAATGTTTTCAGGCATTTATTGGAAAGGTGTTTCCTGTGGACTACATGTGCCCAATAGTAACTCTTCTTGAATCAACTTTTTATTTTGACTGAGTCTTAATCGTATTTAAAAAATTAGAGCTTCCTTTCTTAATGTTTTTCTAATATTTAGAAAAAAACAGAATCTTCTATAGGTGTATATCTGTTGGAAATATCTTTGAATATTTTTTATTCTATCAATTATTTGCAATGTATGAAGACTATTTATATGCAACGTTGATCCAATGCTTCCGTGTTCTTAGTACTTGAAGCTATGCCTCTGCTGTACATGCTCCAAATATTTAGCAATATTAATGTGTAGCACTTTAAGGAATATAGCACTTAAGCTTTTGTGCTTCTGGTTTTTGAAATGATTTGATCAAAGAAGTTTTAAGGTTTGGTCTTTTCCAAAAACTGATTGTAGAAGTTTAGGGATCAAAATCACTCTTAACTAAAACAACTTAGAGGAAGGAACCTTTAACCCGAGGGGAAAAGTAAATTGCTGAAGTTTATTTCCTTGGGAGAAGAAATGTCAAAGATGAGTCTAATAGACTTTCCTATGTCAAATGCTTTTCTTCTGTGTATTTTCAAGTATCACACCTTTCTTCGTTTCTTCTTCTTTTTGTTTTAAAGTTGTATTTATTTCTGAGAGAGAGAGAGAGAGACAGCGTGAGCAGGGGTGGGTCAGAGAGAGAGGGAGACACAGAATCTGAAACAGGCTCCAGGCTATGAGCTGGCTGGCTGTCAGCACAGAGCTCAACCTGGGACTCGAACACATGAACTGTGAGATCATGACCTGAGCTGAAGTCGGACGCCTAACCAACTGAGCCACCCAGACGCCCCACCATCATTTTCTTTTAATAAAACTGGTTATCCTGTGCATAATTCTGCTTTTATTCTTGTGAGAAAGAAAAGTTATGAAATTAGAGATGATGGCACTATTTTCTTTCTCAATCAACCTTGGTTTTCAAGAAAATGTTTCCTTTAAAGCCCAGAACTTTCCAGGTAATCTACTAAGGTTATGATGACATAGAGGATAGATACAAGTGGAAAACAGTAGTCTACATATGGATTACCTCAAAGATGCAAAAAAGGATTAAAAAGATTTTTATATAAATGTATGTCCATCTCTTTATTTGATAATATGTTTTGACCGGACAATAATATGAAAGCATTTGGGTTTCAAAGCTATCAACAAACCATTACTTTAAAAGATTTGGGTAAACCATTGATATGCTGTATTGTATAAGTTCTATTATGTTTTAAGAAGCCAACGTTACATATCAGCATGAAAATTCCTTCTCTGCATTGATGTGATAATATCACTATCTTACTTAAAAGCATTCCTATCCTTTCAGGATAAAGGTCTGACTGTAGCAATGGCATATTACACGTTAAACATTGTCATCAAATTCTTATTGAAGAGCCTTAGGTCTGGCTTCAGCTCTCCAAGACATCCATATGCCTTGTGTAGAATAATATCCTTTCCTCATTTGTCTGCCTCACCAACTCTTACCCAGCCTATTCAGTACTTAGTCCATGAAACATATTTTTATATTGCCCACACTCTGATAGCTCCTGGTCAAACCTATACATTTCTTTGGTTTCTCACAGTTCTGTCTTTATAATTCTTCATCATATGTATAGTACAAGACCATAGTTATTTATTTACATGATTTCCTCCTTTCAATGACACTAATTCCCTGAAAACAAGGGCCATGTAATTTTCATTGTTATTACCGAGGTAGGGCCCAGAACGGTGCCTGCATATTTTGGCTGCTCAGAAAATGGTTATTGAATGAATATTTGTGTTAAAAACATAGCTGCATATTATATAATGAAATTGAGCAGTGAGGTAGTATGAAATGATTTGAGGTAGAGCAAACATCAGATATCTAATTGTGTAAGGGTTGTGCAAACAGATTCTGTCTCTGAACATAAAGGGAGGTATATTTTAGGTTATATGCCCCAGAGAGCAAATGGGTATATCAGTTTGCAGAATCTAAAATGGACTGGTGAGTGGTGCCTGGGTGGCTCAGTCAGTTGAGTGTCCACCTTTGGCTTACGTCATGATCTTATGGCTCATGTGTTCGAGCCCCATGTTCCAGTTCTGTGCTGACAGCATGGAGCCTGGATCTTGCTTCAGATTTTGTGTCTCCATTCCTCTCTCTCTCTGCTCATCCCCTGCTCGCTTGCACACACACACACACACACACACACACACACTCTCTCTCTCTCTCTCTCTCTCCCTCTCTCAAAAATTAACGTTAAAAATTTAAAAAATAAAGTGGATTGTTAAGTAGAATATACTCTTCTTGATGCCTGTATGAAAAGAAGTCAAAACACCTTTAATCTTTTGTGTTAAGGTGATTTGAAAATGATATAAAAAAAAGAGATACTCTGATTTTTAATATGCTTAATTTAAAAGTGTTTTTATTCTAAATAGTGCTAGAAGCTGTGTAATTTACAATTCTAATCTTGCTTTGTTTCCCATTTAACAACTTTATAGGAATGTAATTGTATATTTAAAATGTAAAAATTGATGTTTGACTTTAGTATATATCCATTAAATAATCACCACTTTCAAAATAGTGAACCTATTTAGGGGCACCTGGGTGGCTCAGTCAGTTAAGCATCTGCCTTTGGCTCAGGTTATGATCTCATGAGTTGTGGGTTCGAGCCCCATGTCCAGCTCTGTGCTGACAGCTTGGAGCCTGGAGCCTGCTTCAGGTTCTGTGTCTCCCTCTATCTCCACCCTTCCCCCACTTGTACTCTGTCTCTCTCTGTCTCTCAAAAAATGAATAAATGTTTAAAAATTTTTAAAAAGGTGAACCTATTTTTCACCCACAAAGATTCCTTGTGCCCTGCCTCTCCCCTACCTCTATCTTAGGCAGTGACCAAGACTGTCATGATAGATTAGTTTACATTTTCTAAAATTTCATATAATAAGAATCATACAGTATATACTTTTTTGTCTGACTTCTCTCACTTAGGATAATTATTTTGAGATCAACCCATGTTTTAATGTGTATCAATAGTTTCTATTCACTGATGAGTAGTATTCCATTGTGTGTATATACCACAGCTGCTGATCTTTCATCTGCTGTTTCTAGATTTTTTTTTTTTAATGTTTTATTTATTTCTAGGAGAGAGAGAGACAGTGTGAGCAGGGGAGGGTCAGAGAGAGAGGGAGTCACAGACTCTGAAACAGGCTCCAGGCTCTGAGCTGGCAGTCAGCACAGAGCCCGACGCGGGGCTCGAACCCATGAACCGTGAGATCATGACCTAAGCGAAAGTCAGACGCTTAACCGACTAAGCCACCTAGGCGCCCCGTGCTGTTTCTAGATTTTGACTGTTAAAATAAAGCTGCTATAAAAATTAGTGTAAACATATTTTAATTGACATATATTCTCTTGGATAAATATCTTAGAGTGGAATGGCTGGATCATTTGGTAGATATATACTTTTTAAGAACCTAACAAACCATTTCAAATTGGATTTTTTATTTTACATTCCTTCCAGGAGTGTATGAGAGGTCTAGTTTTTCTACACCTTCAGTACTGATTTTCAGGATCCATCTTTTTAACTAAGGTATTCTAGTATGTATGTAGTGGTATCTAATTGTGATTTTAAATTGCATTTCTTTAATAACCAATGATGGTAAGCATATTTATTTTTGTTTATATACCATCCATATAACTTCCTTGGTGAACCATTTCTTCCAGTATTTTATGCAAGTTTCAAGTGGATTGCTGCTTTTCTTATTAATTTTTGAGTGTCCTTATATATTCTGATATAGATCTTTAATATGATATAATAATTTTCTCCCACTCTCTGGCTTGTCTGCGTTTTTTTAACAATGTCTTTCTTTTTTTAAAATTTTTAATGTTTTTTATTTATTTCTGAGAGAGAGAGAGACCGCGTGAACAGGGGAGGGTCAGAGAGAGAGGGAGACACAGAATACAAAGCAGGCTCCAGGCGCTGAGGTGGCTGTCAGCACAGAGCCCAACGCGGGGTTCAAACCCACAAACCCTGAGATCATGACCTGAGCTGAAGTTGGACACTTAACTGACTGAACCACCCAGGCGACCCTTAAAAGTGTCTTTCTTATAGGAATTTATAATTTTGCTGATCACCATTTTATCAATATGATTGTACCTAAAAAATCTTTGCCTAATCCAAAATTTTATCCTATGCTTTCCTTTAGAATTTTTGAAGGTTTAGGGTTTAGATTTAGGTCTGGAAGCCATACTAAGTTATATATAATGGGAAAAGATAGATCAAAGTTCATTTTCTTGCATATGGCTCTCCAGTTGTTCCAAAACCATTTGTTTAAAAGATTTTCCTACTTCCATGAAAATGTTTCTGTATCTTTGTGAGGGCTGTCCATATATGGTTGGTTTTATTTTTGGTCTCTCGATTCAGTTCAATTGATCAATGTGTTCTAAAACCTACCATCTTGGTTATCATAACTTTATAATATGCTCTGAAATCAGATAGTGTTAGTCCTCCAATTTGGTTCTAATGTTGTTTGGTTTTAATGTTGTTATGGTTATTCTAGGCTTTTTGTATTTAAACATGAGTTTTAAGTGATTTTGTTAATTTCTCTAGAAAAGCCTGCTGCAATATTAATTGACATTGTGCTGAAACTATAGAGCCATTTGGGGAAACTGACATCGTAACGGTATTGACATTTCCTACCCATGAACACAGGCTATGTCTCCATTTATTTGTATCCTCTTTAATTTTTCTGAAAAATGTTTTATAGTTTATAGTGTTTTTAACATTTTCCATCATATTTATTCCTAATAGTTGTATAAATTTTATCTATATCACATGGGATTATTAGCATTTTATTTTTCAAGTGTTTGTTGCCAGTTTATGGGAATTCATGATTTTATATCCATCTTTTATTCTGCAGTCTTGCTGAAGTCACTTAGTTCTAGTAACTCCTTTGTTGATACCATCCAATATTCTAGGTGGATGATCATGTTGTCTGTAAACAAAGACATTTTTACTTTTTTCCCTGATCTGGATGACTTTTATGTTTGTGTTGCCTAAAATCAATGCCTAATGACATGAGTACAAAGTTGAATAGAAATGGTGCAAGCATAAGATCCAAATTCATGGAAACAGAGAACTGATTGGTAGTTGCCTGAAGCAGGGGGTAGAGGTTGGGCAAAATAGTGAAGTTGGTCAAAGGTACAAACTCCCAGTTATGAAATAAATATCATGTATATGTGATTACAATCTGGTGATCAGAGTTAATAATACTTTAACGTGTATTTGAAAGTTACTAAGAAAATAGAACTTAAAAGTTCTCATCACAAGAAAAAAATGTGCATGCATGTTGATGGATGTTAACTATATTTATTGTGGCAATCACCTAGCAATATATACAGATACTGAGTCATTATGTTTTATACTTGAAATTAAAATAGTATTATTTGTGAATTATGTCTCAAACAATGGTAAAAGTAGGTGGACATTCTTGACTTTGATTTTAGGGAGAACGTATTCAGTTGTTTTTACCCCTGAGTGTGATGTTAGCTCTAGGGTTTTTTGTTTTGTTTGTTTTATAAACTCTGTTTTTTATCAGATCAAATAATTTCTTTTCTATTCCTACTTGAGAATTTTTATCAAGAGTTAATGCTGGATTTTATTAAATGCTTCTTCTGTATATACTGAGATGATCACATGCTTTTCCTATTTTTAACATTGTTAATCTAGTAGATTACATAGATTCACTTTAGAATTTTATTTATTTTTTTTAATAGTTTATTGTCAAATTAGTTTCCACATAACACTCAGTGCTCATCCCCACAAGTATCCTTTAGAATTTTAAATCAACCTTGCATTCTTGTGATGAACCCAACTTGTCATATCATATTATCCTTTTTATGTATTGTTGGATAGATTTGATTTGCTAAAAAAAAAAATTAGAGTTTTTATATCTGTGTTCATGAGGATATTGGTCCACAATCTTACTTGAATGCCTTTACCAAGTTTGGGAATTGGAGTAATTTTGTCTTATGCTGTGTTGTTGTTGTTGTTGTTGTTTGTTTCTTTTTCTTTTTCCATAATGTTTGGTAGAATTGACCAGTGAAGCCACAGGGGCCTGAAAGTTTTTTGTTTTGCTTTGCTTTTTTTTAATCAGTTTTTTAAAAATGTTTATTTATATTTGAGAGAGAGAGAGAGAGAAAGAACATGAGCAAGAGAAGGACAGGGAGAGAGGGAGACCTAGCATTTGAAGCAGGCTCAGGCTTTGAGCTATCAGCAGAGAACTTGAGAGGCTTGAACTCACAAGCTGGGAGATCATGACCTGAACTGAAGTCAGACACTTAACCAACTGAGCCACCCAGGTGCCTCTGCTTTCTCCACCCCCCGCCCCAACCCCATGAAAGGGTTTTTACTTAGAAATTTGATTTTTGATATAGATATAGGGCTATTCGAGTTTTTTATTTCTTCTTGGGTGATTTTTAACAATACTGTTTTTAACGAAACTTCCCCCTTTCTTCTAGGTTGTCATACTTATTTGTTTAACATTGTTAATAATATTCTTTATTTTCCTTTCAAGATCTGTAGAATTGATAGTGATGTGATCCATCATATTCCTAACATTAATAGCTTATGTCTTCATTCTTTTTTTCTTGATCAGTCAGGCGTGGTTGTGTTAATTTATTAATCTCGAGATGTAGCTATTTAAAAAAATTCTATATTATTTTCTATTTCATTGACTTTAATTTTGATCTTTATCTTCTGTCTTCTTTTGTGTATTTGAGGTTTAATTAACTCTTTTTTGTTTCTTGAGGTGAAGGCTAGGATAATTGATTTACAATTTTTCTTCTTTTCCAACTTAGGTATTTAGTGCACAAAGAATTCCTTAAATATAAATTAAGCAGGTGGGTTGATAGTAATGTTCTAGCCTGCTACATACTGACTGACTTTCTTTCTTGTTTAATTAGTTATTGAGAGAGCATTATTGGAATCTTTGACTATAACTGTGGAATTTTCTATTTCTTTTTGCAGTACCATCAATTTTTGCTTCATATATTTTGAAGATCTGTGATTGGGTACATATTAATTTAGGGCTATAATGTCTTCGGACGAATTGCTTCTTTATTCATATGAAATGACCTTTTATTCCTTTGGTAATGTACTTTGTTCTTAAGTCTACATTGTGTGATACTGATATAACCATTCCTGCTTTCTTCTTCTTTATGTTAGCTTGTGGTATTTTTTCCCAACCTTTTACCACTATACCTTTATATTTAAAGTGTGTTCTTTGTAGGAAACACATAGTTATATCTAACTTTTTATTTTTTATTTTTATCTAATATGACAAATTCTTTTGTGTTTTACTTTGGATAGCTTCTGTTGTTCCATGTTTAAGTTTGTTAATCTTTTTTTTCCCCTCAGTATCTGATCTATCATAAATTTTATGTTGTGACTTTTTCATCTCAAATGCTATGGTACTCATTCTTAAGAATAATTTTGACTATTTTTTTTATCTTCTATGTTTCCACATAGATTTTAGAACATATGGAATACAGTTAAAATGACTGTTTTAATGCCCCTTTCTGGTCATTATTTTTCAATTATAGGTGAGTTTCTACCAATTGATTTTTCTCCTTATTGTAAGTTGTATTTTTGCCTTTTTGCAAGCCTGGTAATTTTTTAGTAGTTTTCAGACATTGCAGATTTTGAACTCTGGTTGGTGGGAATAGGCAGTATTCCCTGTCCAGTGTGAGTGCTGGGCACTATAACATCTCACTCTTTTGGGAGTTCTTTCCTTGGTCTTGTAGTACTTTCTTGCAGTGATTAGTTGAACACTCAGATAGGAGCTCAGCAGGTTTCCAGAGCTCTCTCTGCAGCTCTGTCCTCTTATCAAACTCAAAGTCTAGCTACTGTTTTCAACCCAGACTCTCAGCTCCATGTCTTCAACTTGTGAAGTCCACTGGGCTTTGTTTGGGTTTTCACTCCCTTCATCATGGCCTGATAAAACAGACCCCAAATTTCTTACCCTAGAAGAATTTATTGCTCAGTCATGTTCCACATGGGCTGAAGGTCTCTGCTGTAGGTGTGTTTTTCATTCCAATATCTGCATGAAAGAAGTCAGTAGGACAAACAATTTTCATGGTAGAAGGAAAATCTAAGGCAACTAGACCAATAAAGCCATGGCATTTGAAGCTACTTATTTTTGGAGTCATGTGTTATATCCCATTGGAAAAACTAATCTCAGTAGAGAGAAGAGTACTTCTCCCACAGGGGCATTACAAATCACATGGAATAAGAGAGATTATATCATTTTTGTATAGGAAAAGGAAAAGCAAGTAGTTAAAGGCAGCAATAGAATCTATGCTATTCATGTTCTACTCTCTAAAATATGGAAGTGGTATATACAATGAATAGCAGTAGGATTTTTTTCTGTATAGCATTTTAAACATACTGAAACAGCATCAAATACTTTTTATTTCACACTTACTTGTCTCTTCAGTAGAAACATTTTTAAAATTATCTGAACAAAGAGATTATATATAGGTTAAATTAAACGTTCCAAGAATGAGTGGATTAAAATCAGAATTGTTGGCTAAATCTACACTACAGTCTTGACCTAGAGCAGTAGGCTAGCAAGACCAGCTCTGGAGCCAGATTTGAGTTTAAATCTTTATTTTTCTGCTTTATTCTTTATTTAGCAACTGGGGAAACAGGTATGTAATTTAACTTCCCTGAGGCTGTTCCCTTATGTATGTAAAGGGATAATAATAATATCTGTGTCAAGGAGTTGATATGACTAATATAGGAGTTAAGATATTCAAAGCACTTAGTACCTAGTACAGAATAAGTACTGGACACGTATTTACTCATATTACTACAAAATGAAATATTATATTTTTATATATTTTATTATTTATGATAGTTTTATTCATAACTATTTTTAAATTGTATGTTTAATATATAAAATAACTTAAAAAATAAATTATATGAATAAAATGTATATATAAGTAATATATATTTGTAAAATTGTAAATAATATGTATTCCCCTGGGATACAAGGTTCTCCAGTTATAGCAAACTTTTTCTTTAAATTTCTTTCTTTATTTATTTATTCATTTATTCATTCATTCAGAAAGAGAAAGAGAGAGACAGAGAGTGAGCAAGGAAGCCTGAGCTAGGGAGGGTCAGAGACCGGGATAGAAAGAGAATTCCAAGCAGGCTCCCCACTATCAACATGGAGTCCAATGTGGAGCTCAAACCCATGAACCATGAGATCATGACCTGAGCTGAAACTAAGAGTCTGATGCTTAACTGATTGAGGCACGCAGGCACCCCTATCAAACTTTCTTGTATCTTATTTTGGGCATAATATATAAGTTAATGAGGAAACATGGTATTTGGGCAGCCTTCTGTTGACTAGAATTAGTATAGGATAGAAGTAATGTTGATTTTGATTAGCTTTAAAGCAATATGAGATTAATAAACTAAGTGTACTGTTTATGAATATTTCTGAAATTCTTAGAAAAATTTCATAAATAACATGTCACTTATCTCTTTGTAATACTTGATTTTCAGTGTTCTTTTTTCATATTCATACCTTGCATTTTGGATGTGTGTGTGTGTGAGAGAGAGAGAGAGAGAGAGAAAGAGATCAAGTTTGTTTATCATGAATGAAAAGATAGACAGTGATGAAAGTGCATTTAGTAAGCACTGAACCATGTGGCTGACACTCTACTGGTTGTATTTGTAGATATTAAGTCATTTTCACAAGAGAGATACATAAAATTGTAATCAGTCTTTTGATTTCACCATTTATAAGACAGCAAGTTAGAAACAATCAAACAGTAGTTTGAGGATGTACTTGTGGTTCATGTTTTAAACCCTCTGAATAAATAAAAAGGCTTAAACTGTTTCTTATTGCAAATATCTGTAAACATAGGATATCTGTATTCTGATAACTTGGAAGAAATGAACTGTCATTGTTGGATGACAAAAGTGCATGACCCCAGATGAATCTCAGAGTCTCCCTGACAACCTTTCTCTTCTAAATGGCCATCACCACTGACATGAACTGCCTAAAGGGTCATCATTTATCCTGCTTTGGCACTTTCTTTTCTGTTTTAATTTTTTCTTAATGTTTATTTATTTTTGAGAGAGACAGAGCATGAGTTTGGGAGAGGCAGAGAGAGAGAGGGAGATACAGAATCTGAAGTAGGCTCCAGTCTCTGAGCTGTCAGCTCAGAGCCTGACATGGGGTTTGAACCCACGAACTGTGAGATCATGACCTGAGCTGAAGTTGGACGCTTTATTGACTGAGCCACCAAGGTGCCCCTGTTTGGGCATTTTCAAACTGGCTACATGAATTGCAAGCATAACAACCTTTTCAAAATGCAAATTTGATTGTTACTTCTAATGGTTAAACATTTCAAAAATTTCTTATCTCCTCTTTCTTTCCATAAACATAAAAAAAATCTTAAAAGGGGGATTAGGGTGCTCCAGAGTGTGTGCATGCACACACATGCATGAATGAAAAATTATATTAAAATACATTGTCTACTGGGATTATAGATATTGAGTAGTCCAGAACCGGGAGATGACAGTGAAAATTCCCATCAAAGTCTGAGTCCAAGAAACAGGAGAGCAGATAGTGGAAATTCAAGTTCTAGTCCAGTCTGAAGGCAGGACAAGATTGCTTTCCTAACTCATGGACAGTCAGGCAGAAGGGGCAAATTTTTTCTTACTCCAGTTCAGTTGTTTGGATGAGACCTACCCATATTGAGGAGGGAAATCTGCTTTACTCAGTCTACCATTCAGAAGTTAATCTCATTCAGAAACACCCTCACAGACATACCTTTAATAATATCAAACCACATATCAGGACACCAATATCCTGGCACTCTGTGGCCCAGTCAACTTGATGTATAAAATTAATTACCATAATAGGCTCCTAAGTGCTGTGTTTTGCACTTCTGTCTGACTTTCTGTCTCATCTTAAATAAGTCCACCCTCTGTCCTGTGTGTCCATGCTAAGTAGCCTCCCTTTTCTCCTTCCATTTCAGTCAGGGCTTCAGCTCTAGTCTTCCCCTCCCTTAACCTTTTCACCTGAATAAGGAAAATGTTTTTCCCAGGCCTCAGTTTGCTCACTCGTAAGATGAGAACATCGGATAGAATGATTTCTGAAATCTTTCATAGTCTATAACGTTATGACAATTTAAAATTGATTACTCATGTTTTCTGACAGTAATTCCATTTTACATGCGTTTGTTTCTTTACAACATGTACAAAGTAAGTCTTAGCCATTAGTAAATTAAAATTCCAATAATTTCTTAGTTTAAAGCTAAAAGAAATTACTCATTATCTATAATAGATTTTTTTAATAGTTTATTGTCAAGTTGGTTTCCATATAACACCCAGTGCTCATCCCCACAAGTGCCCTCCTCCATGCCTATCATCCCACTATAATAGATTTTTTTAATCAAAATATTGATTTTGAGAGAGAAAGTTTGTGTGCATGGGAGGTAAGGGCAGAGATAGAGGGAGAGAAAGAACCTTAAGCAGCTCTACACCTTCAGTGCAGAGCCCAACATGGGGCTCAGTCTCACAAACTGTGAGATTGTGACCTGGGCTCAATTCAAGAGTTGGACGCTTAGCTGACTGAGCTACCCAGGTGCCCCCAAATTACTTATCTAATATAAAACTTTTATTTTTCTGAAATCTTGTTATTTACAGTTCTTCTAAGCAATTAAGTTTCCTGCTCCACTGGCTGAAACTTCCTACTGACCAATCATGTAATTATGTGGACAGTAGGATTTTCAGAAAGAATGCACTTTTAGTTCTTTGATTTCCATGAATACGAGCTCTCCCTTCATGACATTTCCCTTAATGGAAGATAAAATCCAATTAGGAAAATTCTAGGTAGTAGACTTTTAAAACTGTTTCCCTCATCTATAAGATGGAAATAATAAGAGTAACATCATAGAAATGTTGGAAAGATTAAGATATCATTCTCAATATAGTACTTAAAATATCGTAGATACCCCACAATTATTATTATGGGAATTGATGGCTTGCAACCAAAAGTAAACACACAGAAACAACACGTCAACAAATTACACGTAAAAAAATCTCTCAAGACTAAAGTAAATTTAAGATGCTTTCTAATCAAATACTTTCCTTTTCATAAATAAAGCCAGTTCTGTGAAGATGAAATGGCTTACAGAAGATAGATCCTGACAAGACAATACGATTTAGGTCTCCTCAATTTACGTGTCATGCTCTACTTGTAAGTTGCCTGAAGATAGTTCCCAGAGCAGAAGACAAGCTCATTTTAGAGAAATGAGATTGGGTTGCTTTGACATTGATTCTGATTATCTTCTCCATTAGCCCCAATTACCTGGATACTGACTTTTAATGGGCAAATCAGAAATAATATTTTCTAGAATTTGATGAAGTACTGTGTATCATGGTTTTTACTGGCTATAACAAGATTGATTTTTTTTCCCCTTAAAATTGTTATTACCACTGCAACATTAATTCAAATGAAATAAGGTTTTTCATGTTTCATGTGAATAAATATTTCCTTTTTCAATTGCAACATGGCTCGAATACCTATTCCTTAAAGCATAATAATTGGTGAGACTTTCCTTATCTTCTGATCAATATTCAGTTCTCTTCTGCTGAAAACCCTTGAAGCACAAATCATCTTTCCTTCACTTTCAAGATAGTAATTATATTCAAATTATATCAATAATCTTTTATGGGATGTTTGCTTTACTTAAGGCTCACCTGTTTGTGATGATATATTTCATTAATTCATATCTTTACAACTGCCGACCTATATATATTATTTGGTTCCCCTGCACTACTGCTGCAGTGCAAAGCACATGACTTAAATTTTTTTAAATGTTTTAATTATTTCTGAGAGAGAGAGGTGAGAGAGAGAGAGAGGAGAGAGAGAGAGAGAGAGAGAGAGAGAGAGAGAGAGAGAGAGAGACAGCATGAGCAGGGGAGGATCAGAGAGAGGTAGACACAGAATCCAAAACAGGCTCCAGGCTCTGAGCTAGCTGTCAACGCAGAGCCCGATGTGGGGCCTGAACCCATGAACCATGAGATCATGACCTGAGCCGAAGTCAGATAATTAACTGACTGAGCCACCCAGGCGCCCCACACATGACTTTTTAGATAGGAAAAATCCAAGGACTCATACTGTACCCTTTGCTTTGAGAGCTCTGTGTAGCCTGTGGAAGATTGTGTGGAAGTGATTCAGTGAGAATCAGTGGAGTGAGCTAAGAAGGGACTTCTCTTGAGCACTAACAGGGGCTTTATCTTATTCCTCACTGAGGTAATCAGGGCTCCTTTGTGGGTTAACAGCCTTGAGCTCTGGGATAAGAAGAAGACAGATAAGTATTGAGAGTATTCAGAACACAAGTTATAGACTGAATAGGGATTTTAAAAAATATTCTGATGTTTGAGGTTGTTGTATGATTGGTTTCAGGAGAAAGCAGATATGCAAGACAGCTGTCAATGGCACGGTGACAAACAAAGATAATATGGAGAAGTCAGAAAAGGTGGAAAATGGTTAATTTGAAAACTTGGCTGGGAGATCTTTGTGAGGTTGTCACAAAGGAACCTTTGTGGAACCTAGAGGAAGAATACGGAATAGGATTCATGTGATTTTTTTTTTTTTAATGCTTACTGTGAATTATGAAATGGGAGTTGATGTAACAGATGAAACTATATAATAAATAGGTGAGAATATTACTGACTTGAGTGAAGGGAGTTACTCCATTGAAGAAGGACAGTGTGTTAAGAGTGCTGAATCCTTCATGATACACGTTTAATATTGAGGTGATTACAAGAGCCATTGTGAAACAGCAGGAATGATGTTTATTTTCTATGTTTATATTATAGAGTATATTCTAATTTGTTGTACTGTATAATCTTATTAACATGCATCAGCATTTCTCAGTTACAATCTTATGCTTTATTGTAAATAATGGCAAAGATGAATTAGTTTCTTGAACTCAAGTGGTTAGCAACGGCTGTTCCTTTTCATTCTCTCAGCTTTGAGGAGAGGTGGTAAGATTGATAGTTTGCTCCAGCATTGGAGAATGGAATGAAAGGAGACTGACATAGCAAAATAAAGCATTGCTAGTACCATGTTACTCATTTAAGTGAGTACATTTGTGCCACCAAAAGTTAAAGCGTTTATTAATATCACCTAATTCTAGGACTGTGGCTGTAGCTAACATTTTATGACCTTAAGGAACTTCTTATATTGGAGCTATAAATGATCATTAGGTACTGTACTCTAAGAATTCCTTCCTCTTGACCTATCTAGTCACTAATGCCTCTCATTCATCTTTTTCAACCCTTGCCAAGTGGCTGGATGTAAGTAAATAAGATAGATGAATTGATAGATATAAGAGTGAATAAATGCTGTTGTCTTCTTCAAGATTATTTTGGTTTACAAGGAATGGATCCCAAATTGAGATGATCTAAGTCAAAAGGTAACTGGAAATGTTATTAGAACAACTTGAAATATCAAAGGAAACATTAAAAAAGTAAAGCCTTAGGAAAGAAGGAAACCAGAGTATCTCTGGTGGTTGACTCTTCATCACCTGCCTCCAGTGTAATGTCTTCAGTGTGTTTGCACATCAAAGGCGTGTTTCCTGCTGAGTCCTTTGCTGTCTCTGACGATTGGCTAGCTCCAGGAAGGACAGTTTCTCCCCATTTAGAAAGCGTTTATAAAATGTTTAAAGCACCAGAATATATATCATCAAATAAAAAAATAGATATGCAGTACCTGAATGTAGAGTCTACTGCATCCAAAGACGGTAGAGAATAGTAGAGAAGGTAGGGTAAGCACAACGCTTTCTTTACCACTTTAGCCAGGATAGTCACCAGCTTTGCTTACATTTCCTTTTCAAGAGCTGGCCATGTGGACACACCTTGATGCAAAAGAGGCTGGGAATTGTAGTCCATGGCTGAGCAGCCCATTTCCAGCAGCAAATCTACACCCTGGAAGCGGGGGCAGGAATCTTGGAATCTTGGGTAGGCCCCTCCATGCCTCATTAGCCTTTGCTCTTTCTAACAGAGTGTTCTTTTACTGGGTATTTTGTTCGGTATTCCTTTTGCCTGGAACACCTTTCTCAGACCTCTGCACGGTTCATTTCTTCACTTCATTCTTGTCTTTATTCAAACATCACCTATTCAGAGTGGCTTTCCTGACCACCCACTGTATCTTACCAGCAGCTGACTCTAACCGGTGCCACAGCATAGCTTATTTTCTCTGTCATTAGAAGAAAGTAAGCTCCATGATTACAGAGATGTCCTAATTTACAGGAATATGCTGTATCCTCATTGCTGTAACCAGTGTCTGGTAAATTCTAGGAGCTGAACATAATTAATTTAGGGCTTTGGAAATTTATAAAACAATGATTATTTCTGAACAAGAAAGGAAATATCAACTTTTGGAGTAAATATGTAAGGGTTGATATAGCCTCCAGAAGTGGGAAAGGACATGCTATTTTCAGACTGTATAAGTGGATTCAGAGAAGACGCCATTTAGGACTGTGGAAATTATTTTCCATGAAAGTCGTAAAATAACTAGTAATAAGTAAAATAAGTAGTAATAAAATATTTTTGATCAGGAGATGACATAGTTTCACTTATTATTAAGAAAGATAACAGGACACCTGGGTGGATCAGTAAGTTGAGCCCAAATCTCGATTTCAGCTCAGATTGTGATCCCAGGGTACTGAGATTGAGCCCCGAGTGAAGTTCTGCTCTGAGTGTGAAGCCTGGTTAAGATTCTCTCTCCCTCTGTTCCCCCCAACTCGTGTGCACACACTTTCTCTCTCTCTCTCACAGTAAAAATTAAAATAGAAAGAAAGATAATTATGAGTGTGGTTTGAATGCAGAGAGGGAGAAAGGGGAGACTAGGAGCAAGAAGACCTGGAAGTTGTATGGAAAAGGGAAGCAAAATGTAATGTAACACCTAAATTTTTCAGAGCACTGAGGATTGAATAATGATCTCTATCTTAAAGTGGCCTCACAATAGTGTGTGTCATAGGCTTTATTTCTCATTATTTTACAGGTGAGAATAACAAATTTCAGAAGATAAATAACTTGCAACCTCCATAAGATTATAGAGTTAATAATTGGCTCACATAATTTGTGTGCCTTCAATTGAATTTTTGTTAGTAGGTTATCATAGTAAATAGGGCAGTAGACCCTTCTGAGGTTAAGAGGACTTACTTACCAGTGTTAATTGATGGTGGGGTGAAAGGTGAAGTGTGAAGGGAGGTAGTGAAGAGGATAGACCTATGAGTGAATGACACTTGACATTCATCAAGATAGAAGGCTTAAGGAGAATAGATTTACCAAGGGAGGTGGGATGGGTTTAGCTCCTTTGCTTTGTGTCCTAAGTGTTGGGTAATTTATTTGGTGTTAATATATAGCAAATCATTGAAAATTTGGTTTTAACTCTTAATTTACAGATAAGGATTGATTAGTAGCTTTTATTCTGCAATACTTACTTTTACAAATTCTTATTTTTAAGATTTTGACGTTAATATTTTTACTAAAAAAAAAACATTTTCCAACACTGGACACGCAAAAATTACTCACCGCTGGACCATGAATCCATGGCCTTTGGCCTTAGCAATGTGAATCCGTGCACACAGTCAGCTTTACCAAGAATCACGGAGATTCTGTTGTGAGGCCAAGCACAGATTGGCTGAAGAACAGCAAACATAAGTAATGATAAATGGTAGGATATCAAATTAGAGCCGGTGTCCTACAGGAAGCCTCAAGGATTGGGACTGACCCCAGCCTTATTTAACACTCACATTAATGATCTGGAAACACAGGTAAGCAGTATGTCAAGCTTGGAGAGATGCTGTAAAAAGCAGAGGGGAATGCAGTAACCTGGAGACATCTTGAATTCCAAAATACAGTCTCGTTTCAAGTGGATGGGGAGAAAACAGTTACATAATTTGGAGCTATATTTAATTAGATTTTTATAGCGAGAAGGTAAGGAACAAAATATATGAAGTGTCATCATTTGGATTAATACATTTCAACTTTTATACGTAAACCACAAAGAAATAATAGTATTTATTTGTAACTCTAGTGTAGAAGGGGTCAGCTTAGTCAGGAAATGACAGGCTTCAGTTTCCATAGGCTCTATTTAGTTGCTGGATCATCAAGAGTCAAAATCAGGAGTCGAACACTAAACCGATTGAGACACCCGGGTGCCCCACGGTGGCAACCCATTCAAAGAAATGTTGGAGTGCTCTATGAAAAGTCAATTTTTAGCACATCTCTTAGCAACCTTATTTATTTGATCAGATATGGCAACACACTATTTAGGAGGAAAGGGCAACATTTTGAGTCTTTCAACTTCATATTACTTTTCTAAGACTTGCTTTGGAATCATCTGCAGAGTTGCCTCTGAAATCTCCAAGGGCAGCTGGAAGTGGGGGTGAGTTAAGGAAGAGAATTATTTTTATCTGTTTTATTAGTGTAGTTCTTCTGATGGTGCTGCTAAAAAAACAGGAAGGCGAGGACCTTATCTTGCAGGGGATATACTTGTGGGCCCCATGGGGACAAAACAGCTTGTCCAAGCTCCTGTGTATTGTAACTGGCAGCGATAAGTTAGAATCCAGGTCTTTTGACTACCTAATTCTGTGTGCTTTCCACTTTATCAAAGAAAGTATGAGCTGCAAATACTCTTTTTGCTTCCCTATATTTTTCAGCTCTTTACAATTTTGGGGGACCACATGACAAAGTTGTGTCAATAATATTTGAGCAGAAATTTGTGTACTTTATTTCTAGACTGAGACCTTGAAAGGCCCATAAAAGTCTCCAGTTTCTCTCTTCCACTTGCTGTGAGGAATAACATCTTTACAGATGGGGAATTCTTTGGCAGCCTGAATCCCTGAACAGCTATGTGCGGGCGACACCTCGTTCAGTGTGTGATGAATATGTATCATGAGTGAAAAATAAACCTGTATTGAGCTTTGGGATTGATTGGTTAATTCTGTATTATCTAGCCTATTTTGATTGACACAATATGAGTAACCAAAACAGGTTTTACAAAGAAAGAAGTAAAATGGCCCTTAACGTTGCAAATAAAATGGTTAAACTCAAACATTGTAAAGCTTTGACACAACTTAAATACAGGAAATCTATCTGAGTAAAGATTACTTATTGAAGTTTAAGAATTTCTTTAAGTAAGAAGTTGCTGCGGTGGAGGTCAAGGAGGCTGTTTCCTGCTTTCTCCTCTAGGGTGTNAGAAAAAAATAAAATTATCTTTTGATTCAAAAAAAAAAAAAAGAATTTCTTTAAAAAGGACCTAGTTCTATAAAATGCCAATAATTATGGACATGGCTTAAGAGTCACAAATCATGAAAATATCTAAAGCCTTTCTCAACTTATTTATATTTTCATTCTTACTACAGGTAGTATACTTGCTTTCATTTGTCCTATTTCCAAATAAAACACAATTTTACTATTTTGGAAGGTATTGAATAAGGCTTTGACCATTTTCAAAGTAACCTTCACAATATTGTCAGGTGAGCCTAAAAATATTTTTTCTCACCTCTTTNTGGAATTCAACACTCCTACTCACCTTTCCTCTTTGGAGTTTATTCCACTTCTTCAACCTCTTTTGATACTTAATTCCTGAAGACTGAAATGCACCTGCCTGAGAAAACCCCTTTTTTCTCCATCTACAGACACATTCACTCTTTGTAGTTTATTCATGTGAACTGAGAATCAAATGAAAGCCTCAGGTTTTGAGAGTATTCTCCTGTTCAAATCATGCACTAAAATGTTAAGTCAGATCATCATTGACCAGGATGTCAATTCACAGAAGTGCTCAGAAATTTCAACCTCGTGTTTCTTGTATCTGTACCAAATGGTCAGAAACGTTCATGCTTCAAGCGGTTGTCCACGGGAGAGGCACTGCCATAGATTTGTATGTTTGGCCCTTTCAAGATTTTCATAAAATATGAGGCTGAGTGCCTTTAGATGGAATTTTCCCTCTTCAGTTAGCTTCAGCCTCCACTGCTAAAAGCCACCACCATTCCTGCAGCCATTTCTCTCATATGGGACATTCTGTATCAAAGGGATACCACTTTGTGGATCTGCCTAAACTCACACCACTGCGTATTATTTCATGGTTATTGACGTAAGATCATGATACTTCAGTGTATTAATTTACTTTTTATTTATTTATTTTTAAAAATATATCCAGGTTAGTTAGCATATAGTGCAACAATGATTTCAGGAGTAGATTGCTTAATGCTCCTTACCCATTTAGCCCATCCCCCCTCCCACAATCCCTCCAGTAACCTTCTGTTTGTTCTCCATAATTAAGAGTCTCTTATGTTTCATCCCCCTCCCTGTTTTTATATTACTTTTGCTTCCCTTCCCTTATGTTCATCTGTTTTGTATCTTAACATTCTCATATGAGTGAAGTCATGATATTTGTCTTTCTGACTGACTCATTTCACTTAGCATAATACCCTCTAGTTCCATCCATGTGGTTGCAAATGGAAATATTTCATTCTTTTTGATTGCTGAGAGTAACACTCCATTATATATATATATATGTGTCACATCATCTTTCTCCATTTATCCATTGATGGACATTTGGGCTCTTTCCATACTTTGGCTATTGTCGATAGTGCTGCTATAAACATTGCGGTGCATGTGCCCCTTTGAAACAGCACACCTGTATCCCTTGGATAAATACCTAGTAGTGCGTTTGCTGTGTTGTAGGGTAGTTCTACTTTTAATTTTTTGAGGAACCTCCATACTGTTTTCCAGAGTGCCTGCACCAATTTGCATTCCCACCAGCAGTGTAAAAGAGATCCTCTCTCTCAGCATCCTCGCCAACATCTGTTGTTGCCTGCGTTGTTAATGTTAGCCATTCTGACAGGTATGACGTGGTATCTCATTGTGACTTTGGTTTGTATTTCCCTGATGATGAGTGATGTTGAGCATATTTTCATGTGTCGGTTGGCCATCTGGATGTCTCCCTTGGAGAAGGGTCTATTCGTGTCTTTTGCCCATTTCTTCACTGAATTATTTGTTTTATGGGTTTTGAGTTTGATAAGTTCCTTATAGATACCAACCCTTTATCTGTTATGTTATTTGCAAATATCTTCTTCCATTCTGTTGGTTGCCTTTTAATTTTGCTGATTGCTTCCTTTGCTATGCAGAAACTTTATTTTGATGAGGTCCCGATAGTTTACTTTTGCTTTTAACTTCCCTTGCCTCTGGAGATGTGTTGAATAAGAAGTTGCTACGGCCAAGATCAAAGAGGCTTTTGCTTGCTTTCTCCTTGAGGATTTTTGATGGCTTCCATTCTTACATTTAAGTCTTTTATCCATTTTGAGTTTATTTTTATGTACGGTGTAAGAAAGTGGCCCAGGTTCATTTTTCTGCATGTTGCTGTCCAGTTTTCCCAGCACCACTTGCTGAAAAGACTGTCTTTGTTTGATTGACTATTCATTCCTTCTTTGTTATAGATTAGTTGGCCATACATTTGTGGTCCATTTCTGGGTTCTCTCGTCTGTTCCATTGATCTTAGTGTATGTTTTTGTGCTAGTATAATATTATCCTGATGATTACAGCTTTTTAATATAGCTTGAAGTCTGGGATTGTGATATCTCCTGCTTTGCTTTTATTTTTCAAGAGTGCTTGGGCTATTCAGGGTCTTTTCTGGATCCATACAAATTTTAGGATTGTGTTTTCTAGCTCTATGAAGAATGTTGATGTTATAATGATGGGTATTGCATTAAATATGTAGATTGCTTTTGGTAGTATTGACATTTTTAACAATATTTTTTATTATTATGAGCATGGAATATTTTTCCATTTTAGTTTTGCATCTTCAATTTCTTTCATATGCTTTCTATAGTTTTCAGTATATAGGTTTTTCACCTCTTTGGTTAGATTTATTCCTAGGTATCTTAGGTTTTTGGTGCAATTATAAATGGGATCGATTCCTTGATTTCTCTTTCTGTTGCTTCATTGTTGATGTATAGGAATGCAATTGATTTCTGTGCATTGATTTTATATCCTGCCACTTTGCTGAATTCAGTTCTAGCAATTGTTGGGTGGAATCTTTTGGGTTTCCCATATAGAGTATCATGTCATCTGCAAAGAGTGAAAGTTTGACCTCCTGCTGGCTGATCTGGATGCCTTTTATTTCTTTGTGTTGTTTGATTGCTGAGGCTAAGACTTCCAATACTATATTGAATAACAGTGGTGAGAGTGGACATCCTTCTCAGGTTTTCCCCCTTGAGGATGATATTAGCATTGGGGCTTTCATATGTGGCTTTTATGATCTCGAAGTATGATTCTTCTGTCCCTACTTTCTTGATAGTTTTTATCAAGAAGGGATGCTGTGTTTTGTCAAATGCTTTCTCTGCATCTATTGAGAGGATCATGTGGTTCTTGTCCTTTCTTTTATTAATGTGATGAATCACATTGGTTGTTTTGTGGATATTGAGCCAGCCCTGCATCTCAGGTATAAGTCCCACTTGGTCATGGTGAATGATTTTTTAATGTATTGTTGGATCCCATTGCTAATATCTTGGGGAGGATTTTTGCATCCATGTTCATCAGGGAAATTGGTCTATAGTTCTCCTTTTTAGTGGGGGTCTTTTTGTGGTTTTGGAATCAAGATAATGCTGGCTTCATAGAAAGAGTTTGGAAGTTTTCCTTCTATTTCTATTTTTTGAAATGGCTTAAAGAGAATAGGTGTTAATTCTTCCTTAATTGTTTGGTAGAATTCTCCTGGAAATCCATCTGGTCCTGGACTCTTGTTTTTTGGGAAATTTTCGATTACTAATTCAGTTTCTTTACTGGTTATGGGTCTGTTCAAATTTTCTATTTCTTCCTGTTTTCATTTTGGTAGATTTTATGTTTCTAGGAATTTTTCCATTTCTCCAGATTGCCCATTTTATTGGTGTATAATTGCTCCTAAAATTCTCTTATTATTGTTTCTGTTTATTCTGCATTGGTTGTGATCTCATCTTTCATTTTGATTTTATTTATTTGGGTCCCTTCCTTTTTATTTTTGATCAAACTGGCTAGTGGTTTATCAATTTTTTTTAATTCTTTCAAAGAACCAGCTTCTGGTTTTATTGATCTGTTCTACTGTTTTTTCTTTTTAGATTTTTATGGCATTGATCTCTGCTCTAATCTTTACTATTTTCTGCCTTCTGCTGGTTTTTGGTTTTTATTTGCTGTTCTCTTTCCAACTCTTAAAGTGTGAGGTTAGGTCATGTATCTGAGACCTTTCTTCCTTCTACAGGAAGGCCTGGATTGCTATATACTTTCCTCTTGTGACCACCTTTGTGCATCCCAGGGGTTTGGGGCTGTGGTGTTATAAGTTTCATTGACTTCCATGTACTTTTTAATTTCCTCTTCTTAGTTAGCTCATTCATTCTTTAGTAGGATGTTCTTTAGTCTCCAAGTATTTGTTACCTTTCCAATTTTTTTTATGGTTGATTTTGAGTTTCATAGTGTTGTGGTCAGAAAATACGCTTGGTATGATCTTCATCTTTTTGTAATTCTTGAGGGAGGGCTGATTTGTGACCCAGTGTGTGATCTACTCTGGAGAATGTTCCATGTGCACTCAAGAAGCATGTATATTCTACTGCTTTAGGATAAAATGTTCTGAATATACCTGTTAAGTCCATCCAGTCCAGTGTGTCATTCAAAGCCATTATCTCCATATTGATTTTCTGTTTAGATGACCTGTCCATTGCTGTAGGTAGGGTGTTGAAGTCCCCTACTATTATGGAAGTATTATCATGAATGTCTTTATGATTGTGACTAATTGATTTATATATTTGGGTGCTCTTACATTTGGAGCATAAATGTTTCTAATTGTTAGGTCTTCTTAGTGGATAGACCCCTTAATTATGATATAATTCCCTTCTTCATCTCTTGTTATAGTCTTTATTTTAAAGCCTAAATTGTCTGATATAAATATGGTCCTCCAGCTTTCTTTTGCTGACTGTTAGCATGATCGATGGTTCTCTATCCCCTTACTTTCAATCTGAAGGTGTCTTTAGGTCTAAAGTGGGTCTCTTGTAAACAGTGTATAGATGGATCTTGTTTTCTTATCCATTCTGTTACCCTATGTCTTTTGACTGGAGCTTAATTTACTTTTAAAACTTGAATACGTTAACAATACATAATTTTCTCTAATAGAAAAATATTCTTTTCTGTATAAATAGGCTATGTTTACTTAAGAATAATTCATGTTTTAGGTTCTGCCATGTTTCTAGATATAAAAAAGATAAGTGGAAGCATCCCTATATAGGAATACCATGAAAAGAAATTGGAAAATCAAACTAAGGAAAGCCATATAGATTTTTTTTTTTAATTCACAATATTTGAATTATGTACATTTTTTTTTTTTTTTTACTTTTTGAGATTTTAGAGTTTAAACGGAACTACTTTTTAGGTAACATGCCTATTAGAAAAACTTAGTATTTGAAGGGTTAGATTAATGAGTTATTTACATCTCTATAATGTTCATTATCATATTGTATTGAAGCATGATATGAATAGGAAAGTACACCAATTGTAATCTTACAGCTCGGTGAATTTTCACGAGGTCAACACACCCACATTCTCTAGGCCAAAATAAGAAACAGTATTACCAGAATCTTAGACATCTCTTTGTGTACCTCCACCTTCTGTCTCTGTGATTTTTAAAATAAACTTGTATATTAATAGTATAACTTGTAATAAAACTTGTATAAAATAGCCTAGCTTTTTAAAAATATTTAATTATAAAGTGTTGTAGAAGGGAAAGATTCATCCTCTTAAAAACAATTCTAGGTAGATATAGCTAGTTATAGTGTTGGAAAGTGGTTGTTACTACCCACATGTCTCTAATCAACTTCCTAATTTTGCCTTGCCAAAGAATCCCTGGACATGGGATTTTGTGTTATTTCAGGGGGACCCTTGAGTCAATTTTAGGCTAGATCCTTAGCATGGAATGTCACCCTGAGAGAATGTGTCAGTAATGTATTTTGAGTTTATGGTCAGCCACACGATAGTTCTTTTGATAGTAAATCCATCTATTTTTTTTCAAATATCACTTGAAAGAAAATATATAAGTAGTTGGCATGTGTCCTACTTTGAGACAAAAGAATTAATATGATGTTTTCAACACCTTTAAGAAGGGGAATCATTATTTACTGTAATAGTGTTACAAGAAGGCATTGCTATTTCAACACAGTTGATACTGTTTGCATTTTAGTTTTCTTTTTTGTTATCAATGTGTTTCTTATAGTAGGTTATATGCTAGATTATAACTGAAGCATAAACGGAACTGGCTTTTGACAGGATGTTGTGTTGGGGCAAATTTCCCCAATAAATAAAGTATCACACTTAAGATGTCACGTATCTTCACCTATCAGAGAATTTCAGCCTTAAAATCAAACCTATCAGAAACAAGAAAAGGGAAGGAGGAGGAAGTGACCAAGTTAGGAACAATATTTTGTGTGTGTGTGTGTGTGTGTGTGTTTCAGTAACCTATTGTAAAAATGATAAACAGGATATAATAGTTTATCTAAAAAGATTATAAATATTTCTAGTGTATTAAACTTACAAATTGCTGTCTGTATACAATTACTAGGTTTTAGTAAGAGAATCCAATTTTCAAAGCGGTAATACTTTGCTCAAATAAGAAGGAAATAAAATCCTAACTGACCTATGTAACAACACGGCTTCTTTGATAGACACAGATTGACAGGTTTAAATTTGCAAAGTGGTGAGGTCAGGTGTTGTTTGATAAGAGCTACCAGACCTCCTTTTCAATACTTCTTTTTCTCTCTTTGGGAGCCTCCATTCTTCATACTTAGGTAGTAGGGTCTTTCTCTTACCTCTTGAATATCCATGATGTTGTGCTCCCATTGTGTAGTGACTGAATATTAGTGGACCAAAAGGTAAATCACAAATATATGCATAAAATTATCCAACTGCTGAGCTGTCAGGAAATACAATGCTAGCTTTTCCCCTCTGTTCTCTGGACTTTTGCAAGAATCTTGTACTTGGTAAGGCCAGATAATGGGATACAGATCAGGTCAGTTACTTCTTTGGTGAGAACATGCCCTTCTCCAGATCTGGTCACTGCCTTCAATTCCGTGTCACTTCTAGAGACCTCTAAGAGGGCCTATAGAGTGGCTTTTTTCACTTACTACAGCCCATATAGTCACATCTGTTCCTCCCTCCTCCAGCTCTCTCAAGTGGGAGTGTAGCTCTCGGAATCTCTGCCTTTCCCTCTTCTGCCTGCCCCCCAGGCTCAAGAGAAACTCAGACATGGCCCTTTGTTTTAGAGCTTGAGCCTCTCCTACTCTCTTCTGTTTAGGATTATCATTTGTGGAGATGGAGGGCAGTCTGGTCCACTAAGACTTAAAACCAAAAAACAAATGTAGCTTCCTTGTTCTAGAAATGAGATGTTCACACCAGTAATTTCTTTCTTCATTCTCTGTATTCTATATGTTGTTAACTATTCCAGTCTCAAAATGAAATTATCTTTGCTATATTTTGTCCATAATAGTGTGTAAGGTTACTTAATATGTTCCTCATAGAAGACATATCTAGTAAGTACTGAATACTGTGGTAGGGTCTCACAGGGCAGTACCTACTCCTCTTTTTAAATACCTGTGGGTATTCATTATTATTATCCTAAGCTCATGGAGGAGGTAATGGGGATCCCTAGATTGGAAGGACTTCGCTAACCTCAGTGTATTGTGGAGCTGGAGCTTTACAGCAGGACTTTCTCAATCTTAATCCTTTTATTATGATGTTAGATTTACCTTTTCCTCAATTTTACTTAACTTCATTATTATTAAACAAAATATACATTTTTTTTTCAATCAAGCAAAGAAACATTGTGCAACTGAGAATTTCAGGGTATACGCCTTTGAGTATTCAGGTTAAGCTGCTCACTCTGCCTTCGCTGTGACTCTTTCCCTGAATTTTCTCAGTTCTCTCTCATCTAGGATGGGTGAATTAAGATTCTGAATTCTTTTCCTCAGTCTTAAAATAGAGATTATATAAGATGCCAGTGAAGTTTCACCGAAGTGAATGCAGTGTATATTAGTAGAGAAAACTTCCAGATGACTGAGAAGTCCTCAGTATCTCAGAGTGTGTTATGCATTAAAAACAAATCTTTGTTATATTTGAGCTCTTGGAGATGTTAGACAGCTGGTTTTGCCCCTCTTCCAATATTTGCAATGCACCACTTTCCCATAGCCAGCAAAATATCTCACTCCTTTTATATTTTGTGAGTTTAAGAACATTGAGCATTTCAATTAGCCTAGTACATTTTGTGTTCTCTGCAGATTTACTGAGACATAGCACTCAGGGCCTTGGGAAGGCATTTCTTGAGTTCTATAACTATGTAGGTCTGACATATTACTTAAGGATATTAGGGAATACTCTCAAAAGGGTTTGCTGAGTGCTAGTGTCGAAGGGTTTGCAAAATGCAGTGTTCTTTTCAAAGTTCAATAAGCATGCCTGATAATTGTGGAAGCTCATACATTAAATAAATGAGACTCTCAGCCATGGCTATTAAAATACTGCAAAGTTAAATCTCTTAGAAAGATAGAAGAGGAGAGTGCATGTGGAATAGTCATTTAAATTATCTAATTTCCTCCACAGTCCTCTTAGTTCTTCATTAATTGTAATATGCATGAATCATGTCATGTTTCACCTTGCTTACATAGTTTTGTGTTATATATGTTACATGGTATTTGGAAGCCATTTAGGTTCTGACATTATGAAAACAAGATATTCAGTTTTGAATTCTGGGAAGAATTCAAATGAAGTTAGCACCTCTTGGTGACTTAAACATCCAAATGAGATGCTTTCCTGAGTCATTTCCCTGGGTTATAACCTGACTGCCCTTTTACACTGCTGACAAACAAGTACACAATAATGAATATATTCAGAGGTGTGAAGCAAGTGCAGGATTTATATAACAATGCACAGACAGACATTTGAATTTTAAACGTATCACTAATTGCTTATATTCCTGTTGCTCTTATCAGCACAGAGCTCTCTTCTTCCTAGAAGAAGAAGCTCACCTTCTTCCTAGGTGAAATCTAGTAGATTGGGGAGGTGCAGGCGGTTAGTAATCTAAGTGCTTCTCCAGCAGCTTTCACTCATGACTGTCACCCAGCATCCACTTTAAAACCAAGTTCCCAAGGTTCCTAGAGCTGCCAATTCCCAGGTCTTTTGGGGTATCCTCCATCTAAGTTGAGTTATTCCTCAGCTTTTCCCACTGCCAGTTAAGGAAGCAACTTTCTCAGATATACTGTCTCCCTGCTTTCAGGGATCCAAAATTTCAATGCTGTATCGCCTCCCCTGCCATCGTATGTTTGTGGTTTGCACATTTTTGAAACAGTTTATTTGATGTAGCTTGTGCCATTTTAAAAAAGAGAGCACAAGTAGAAGTTTCTGGTCAGCCATCTTAATCCAGAAGTTCCTGGATTATATTTTAATAAATTAACAGTGGTAACCATGTGAAAATTGGATTATAAGGAGATGAGAATGGAAACAGGACATTAGTTAGTGTTATTTTAGCAGCGGGTACAAGAGAGGATAATGCCTTGGACGAGGTGATGGTGGTGAAGACAGAGAAAAGTGAATAGTTTCAAGTACATTTTGGAGACATCATCCAGACTTGCTGATAAATGTTGGGAGTGAGATAGAGAGATTCTGAGAGTTTTTAATTTTAATCAACTGGGTGAGTATTATTTTTCTAAATGGGGAAGAACATAATAAGAACATGGTGAGGGTAGAGTTCAAAAATCCTGTTTTGGATATAATTTCTATTGTGATGTCCATTAAAGAGTCAATAGTGATGTTAAATGAATATTAAAGTCAGGAGTTCAACATTAAGAGGTCAGAATTAGAAACACGCATTTGATATCAATATGAAGAAGGTTTATTTTAAAGATGTGAAGCTTCTTGAAATCACCTATGGACAGTATAAAAGGTCTAGGGGGAGCATCTTAGATCTCCAAACCTTATAGGTATGGAAGAAGATGAAAAGCAAGCAAAGAGAATAAAAAAATGATCAGTGAGAGGGGGAAAAACAAAACAAAACAAAAAACAAAAAGAAGCCAAAGGTTTAAGTGCTTGAAGAGGGAGGGATGTGAATTCTGTTGAAAGATGCTCACAGGGTAAGTTAAGTGAAGCCACTAAATGATTACTAGATTTTGCAACTTGGAAGTTATTGTCATTCTTGATCAGCTTAGTAGGATAGAAGCTTACTGGCAAGGGTTGAGTATGGAGATTATAAGTCTTCTTATATTGTCTCTTGACAATGCAGACATGTCATTTTTATAAAAGGGAGTTGGAAATAGAGTTGACAGCAAGAGCAACATGTGGAATCAAATGGTGGATTTTTTTTAAACATATTGATTAGTATGTGTATGGAGATACTGAAATCAACTTAGAATATTTAAGAAAATATATCATATATATCAAAAGTGTAACATTAAATAATAGATGAAATATGTCGATTGTATATTCCTCTGAATAGTTGCTTATTTATGACAATAGGTGAAAAGGCAGAATCTGTGAACTCTTGTTAATATAAATATATAAAGTTTCCTTTCTATTTATTGGCAACTGAGTTTTATTATACTCTTGAGCACCTGCTCCGATGCCTTCTTATTTTTTTCAAACGGATTACATCATTATTTACATCCTATCATTTCAGTTCTATTTTGCAAAATAATGAGCTTGAAGCTGCATTTTGCATTTTAACAGCGTGGCTAGAATTGATTTAGGTAACCCTTCTACATCATTGTAATGCATAGCAGACCACGGGTTTATTATGCCTAATTTTTAAAACAGAAAGTCCTGAAGACATCTAATTTGCTGGTGGTTCAGGACTGTTCATTAGAACCTATTGCTTTTGCTTCGCTGGGGATTATTGAAGGTTGGATCAGAACTACAAAGTAATATGCACATAATAGTCTTCCAGGTTGCTGTGAGCCGCAGAGGTTGCTGCTTAGGCGCAGTTTTATTTATTTAAACAGAATATTTGCCTTGAGCTGTACGATTAGTTATATTGTAAGGTAAAGACGTGTGTTGGAATGGAGGGTGGTGATGGTTTGGCCAACTCTAGAAATGTTAGGTAAAAATGGTTTCGAGCAGTTAACTACAGGGAGCTATGAATTTCAGGTTGTCAAAAGTAGGGAGACATCTTACCTATGGACCAGTTTTGTTGCAGAATCACCTGCCTCCCAGGGTAATTCCAGGCCCGTGCGTCCATCACTGTGAGGTGAGCGGGGTGTCCTTGTGCAGGAACTACCCCCGACACGTGTGATGGTCATTGTCTGAAGGGTTTGATCACAGATCCCTTAATGCAGAAGAGAAGCAGTCTCTGCCCAACTCAAAGAAATAAGAATTTAAAGAATGTGGTGTTAGAATGAAAAGATTTGACAAGAATAGTGATTTGTTCCAATTAAAGAATTGACATATGTGCTTTATTTTTTTAAGTTTATTTTTATTTATTTTGAGAGAGAGAGAACAGGAGAGGGGCAGAGAGAGACAGAGACAGAGTCCCAAGCAGGCTGCGTGCTGTCAGTAGAAACCCTGACATGAGGATCGTGGATCATGAACCAGGACCTGAGCCGAAATCAAGAATTGATGCTTAACTGACTGAGCCACCCATGTGCCCCATTGTATGCACTTTATAGAAGGTGCAGAGTATTGGAAAGAAATGCATACCCATGATCCTACCACTTAGTAACTGGTTTTGGCTATAGCAGTAATGACAATCATACTATATTTGATACTATATACTTCTTTTCAGCTACAATATAATCTTTTCCAGCATTACTATACTAACTACTTTAGTTTATCAAATGGAATACATTTTGATTTTAACCATTTTCATATTATTGGACACTGTGTTTGTTTTTTCACCTTAAATTCTACTAAATAACTCTGTAAATACTCTTTGAAGACCAGGAGATTTCCCCTAGAAATTAAAATAGTGGATCATGACTATGAAATTTTTTAATAGTTTTGATACACATTGCTAAATTATATACCAACAGTGATATACACTGTACATTTTCATTAGTTTGATGTGGAATGCGATTTCATCCAAACTTCACTAACAATCAGGATTATTGCTTTTATTATTGCTAATTATATAGTGTGAAATGATTTGTTTGTAGTTATAAATTTGCATGTATTTGATTAGAAGTAAGTTGAATTCATTTTAGTACAATTACTTACTGGTGTTGGTATACATACCATATAAAAGTCTTAAGAACAGAGTCTGTGAAATCACGTTGAAAGGATTTGCCCTCAGAAAGTATATATTACATATTTCCTATTTTTAATGAACAAACATTTGCATTCAAGGCTCAGAAAATTGCTTTGATTATGTAAGTAAATTAGTACTCTTCTTTTCCAAGGTTTTTCATTATGGCTGCAGAATATTTAAGTATTATTCGACTCACTTTTATTATAGTTTACATGTCATTTACATTGATTTACATTTATTTGATGTACATTTATTGAATATGAAGCATTTGATAAAACATGAGATAAATCAGAAACGTTCTTTTACTTCACAGGATGTTTGTTTTATTGAGGAAGAGAAACATTAATCGTATCCATATACGTAGAAATAAATGTACAGCTTAACTGAGATAACTGGTAAGAAGAAAAGGTTTATCAGCAGAACATTTCGAGAGGTTTACTCTAAAAATAATGGGGTGAGGGGCGCCTGGGTGGCTCAGTAGGTTAAGTGGCCAATTTCAGCTCAGGTCATAATCTCGCTGTTCGTGACTTTGAGCCCCACATCAGGCTCTGTGCCAACAGCTCAGAGCCTGGAGCCCGCTTTGGGGACTCTGTGTGTGTGTGTGTGTGTCTCTCTCTCTGCTCCTCCCCCACTTGCGCTCCTCATCCACTTGTGCTCTCTCAAAAGCAAATAAACATTAAAGAAATTAAAAAAATAAAAATAGTTGGGTGAACTAACCTAGTCAGGGAGACAAAAGGAGAGATCCTTAAGATGAGAGCTGGAGACAGAAGTTAACTGTGAAGAGAGAGCATATGAGTGTTTCAGGAAGTACTGGCTGCATGTGCTCTGGTCCCGTGTCAGAGCGGAGCATGGGACACCCAAGGAACGGAGAGAAGAGCATGACGGGAGGAGAAAGAATGAAGGGCCAAGGGCCGAGGTTAGGAAGGGTCTTGTATGTTTTAGGTGATAGAATTTTGAACCTGATGGATATTTGGAAAGCATATAAAAATAATACAGTGGATCTTTATTATTCATGAATCCTGTGTTTGTGAATTAGCCTGCTCGCTGACACTTCCTGTGACTTCAAAACCAGTGAATACTTGGGGCACTTTTGCTGTCATTTGCAGACAAGTGTGCATGCAGAGCAGGGAAATTGTTGAACTGCCCACAGACACATTTCCAGCTGAGGTTAAGCCATGTGACGCTGTCTCTTGTCATTTCACCTCTCATGTTATCAAGTGCAGTTTTCATGATCTATTAAGGGCCACATTATTTAGCATTTCTTGGGCTTTTCCGGTTGATTTCTCAGTTTCCAATGACCCCCAAGGGTAGTACTAAGTACTGCCTGAATTTAAAGCACAGAGGTTGCTATGTGTCTTTCAGAGAAAACACATTTGTTAGATAAGCTTTGTTCAGGCATGAGGTATACATAGTATTGTTAGCTATGAGTTCAGTGTTGATCAACAATAGATACTAAATAAGGTGTCCTTAACCAGACACATAAAATAAAGCTAAGTTTTGGGGTGCCTGGGTGGCCCAGAACGTTAAGCATCTGGCTCTTGGTTTCAGCTCAGAACATGAGCTGAGTTCATGAGTTCAAGCCCCATGTTGGGCTCTGTGCTGACAGTGCGGGGTCTGCTTGGGATCCTCTCTCTCCGCCCTTCACTGGCTCACACTCATGCTCGCTCTCGCTCTCTCTCTCTCTCTCTCTCTCTCTCTCAAAATAAACATTTAAAAAATCTCACAAAGTTAAGTGTTGATTGCTTGATGAAAATGTGATGGGAGGATCACGAGAATCTAACTCTTTATTTCTCCCTTGGAACATTGATTCAGTATTTACTAATTCAGGATTTAAGGCAACTTTATAGAACATAACTATTGCCCATAATGGAATATTACGCAGCCATAAAAAAGAATGAAGTCTTGCCATTTGCAGCAACATGGATGGAGCTAGAGAGTGTAATGCTAAGTGAAATAATCAGGGAAAGACAAATACCATATAATTTCACTCATGGAATTTCAGAAACAAAAAAAAGGAGGAAAGGGGAAACAGAGAGAGGCAAACCAAAATACAGACTCTAAACTATAGAGAAGAAACTGATGGCTACTAGAGAAGAAGTGGATGGGTGGGATGGGTGAAATAGGGGATGGGGATTAAGGAAGGCACTGTGATGAGCACTGGGTATGGAATGGAAGTGTTGAATCACTATATTGTACACCTGAAAAAACATTACACTATATGCTAACTGGAGTTTAAATACAAACTGAAAAGTAGAGGCTATATTTATTAAAAATAACAAAAATAGCTAACATTTGTTGTCCTTAACATGGATTAATGCTTTAACCATCCTACCAACATATCAGGTTGGTATCATTATTCTACCCCATG
This sequence comes from Crocuta crocuta, assembly GCF_008692635.1. Lineage (NCBI taxonomy): Eukaryota > Metazoa > Chordata > Mammalia > Carnivora > Hyaenidae > Crocuta > Crocuta crocuta. The sequence continues at coordinate 5,021,481 of NW_027527775.1, forward strand.
TTTTTAATTTTTTTAATTTAATTTTGAGAGAGAGACAGACTGTGAGTGGGAGAGGGGCAGAGAAAGAGCGAGACAGAGAATCTGAAGCAGGTTCCAGGCTCTGAGCTGTCAGCACAGAGCCCAATGGGGGGCTCAAACCCAAGAACCGTGAGATCATGACCTGAGCCGATGTCAACTGCTTAGCTGACTGAGCCACTCAGGCGCTCCTGTACCCCATGTTTCAAATGAAGACACTTAGGAGTTAAGATGTTAGGACAGATACTGTCCAAGATAAACAAGAGTAACAGCAGCAGAAGCAGCAACTGCAACAACAAAATTCCACACTTAACAAAATATCTTCTCTCTCTCTCTTTTTTTTTTTATTTTTATGTCTTTGATTCGTACACACTCCTCTGTGGTTGAATAAGGGACATATTCTTCCACCTAATTTACTAGAGAGGAAGCCAGAGCACAGGGGATTTCATTGCCCAAGGTCCTGGTGCCAGCGTATCCCATCAGGTGCTCCTTCCATTCAGTCTTCCTTTCCTGGTGCAGAGATAGGGCTCGCATAGAACACACCCCCACATTACTGCAGTGTGTGTGTGTGTGTGTGTGTGTGTGTGTGTGTGTGTGTGTTTTAAATTTTAGTGTTATTTATTTTTGAGACAGAGAGAGAGCACAAGGAGGGGAGAGGCAGAGAGAAAGGGAGACACGGTATCCGAAGCAAGCTCTAGGCTCTGAGCTGTCAGCACAGAGCCCAGTGCTGGGCTTGAACTCACAAACTGTGAGATCACAACCTGAGCTGAAGTTGGATGCTTAACCAACTGAGCCACCCAGGTGTCCCAGTGTGCGTTTGTGTTTTATCCTGCAGACCAGAGAGCGAGCTTAACAGAGGGCATGTTTCTCTGTCCCCAGGGAGAAGAAAAAGCATGATGAATTTTGACTAACATATCCAACATGCAGGCAAAAGCTAGTAAGAAGGTGCTTTCTTTCACTGAAAATGACTTCCCTTTTGCTAAACATGAGGCCTTTTTTTAATGCAGAATCTATCAAAATTTCTTGAATTAAAAGTAAAGAGCTTGACTGGAACAACAAATTGTTGTGTAAAAGTAAGTTCCTCTGACATCTTGAATATCTTGTTGATAAGTGGTTATTAAGAATTGCCTGAATAGGCCTTGACTATAGGTATCTCTAATGTTGAGATATTTGACTACATTTTCCCATTATACAGAATATATTTTTATTTAAGAGGACCTTAAAATAAAACTCAAGAACTACTCTTTCTACACAAGACTGATTCTAATGAAATAATTATCTTGCAGCTTATAGAATTAGCATTTTGAGTTTACACAAAAATTATAGTAAATAATCCCATGATACAAATTGAACTATTTAACAAATATAATCTCTTATTTTCTCAATTTAATATATACTAAGATGCCCTGTCCTGTTAAGTGACAAAGTGATGATCTTCGTTCGTTTATGGTTCATCATTTTCATCAGGATCATGTGTAAATTCTGGAGGCTTCTGAAGCTCCAAGTTATTATATTTTTAGGGCACACACAAATCTCCATGTCCTGTACTCATGCTGACATCCCCCAGAAGTTCTTGGTCTCTTCTGGTTTGTTCCATAACAAACACCCTTACAAATGACACACTTGTGAGGTCTAGCTTTCTCCCCCCTCTTGGGCACGGGAGGACCTTTCTGCGATTCCTATGTCACACTGCTCCAAGCAAATTTATGTGGGTTGTCATAATCTATTTCCATATATTCCCATGCATTCTATTCCATGCCCTTCTCAGTCACAGAAATCCATGCTCTTGCTCCCTGGTCGTGTGGTACTACAGGGAACTTGGTTAGGAAGGTTGGGATGTATAGATACATCATCCAGACATACTCCCTAGGGAACTTCCAAACTCCCACTTGCTCTAATTCCCCAAACCTACCAGAGATTCAGGCATTTCTATTTTCTACCATCATCCCTTCTCCCTCCTCTCCCCATCCATCTGTGGTGTGAGGGATGTTCCTTTGTTTGTTTGATCAAAGGCCTTTTGAATCTATGCAGTCTTTACACCCTTTTGAACTCTCACTCTCCTGAAACATGGAATCCTTAGTTCTTTTTCTGGATTGAAATGCCTTGTTCTAATTTAAGATGTGTTAATACGCCCTGAGTCCCTTTAGATAGTTGTAATGTCAAAAACACTGTGTTAAAACTCCACAAAACTCCACAGCATTTTCTCTGTGTATGCTTGCTTGCTTATTTATTTATGTATTTATTGTATTGCATTTCTTTCCTGAGGCAGAAAATGGTCTAAGAAGACTTAAGATAGGTAGCATGATTGTTTGAATGGAAATAGAAAATAGTACCCAAATCATTGGCTAATATTTGAAAACTGCTGGGCATTTCATGTAGATTGCATCATGGAACATAACATTAAATCTTGATGAAATATGGTCATTTTCTGAAGTTATGTGAAAATGTATACACAAAATGGTTATGTCATTTTTCTGGAAAGTTACTGTTATTTGACTCAAGTACTGAACATGTGTACAGTTGTTTTGGTCGAACAGTTGTTTTTATTTTAATCTTTATTTTTGAGAGAGAGAGAGAGAGAGAGAGAGAGAGAGAGAGAGAGAGAATGCCAGTGGGAGAGGAACAAAGAGAGAGGGAGACAGAGAATCCCAAGTGGGCTCCAGGCTCCGGGCTGTCAGCACAGAGCCCGATGTGGGGCTCGAACTCACGAACTGCAAGTTCATGACCTGAGCCAAAGTTGGACACTTAAGCAACTGAGCCACCTAGGCAGCGCGTGATCAAACAGCTCTGTTTTGAATGATGTATTTTCAAATCAGAAACTTTTTTTATGGATATTTCTTTACTCAAATATTTTTGGACTTCTTTCACAAAATGTACTAATTATTTAGAGGAACATTTCTGAGAATTTTATATTGCCTGCCAATATTATAACCATGGTTTGAAAATGCTCCTTTGTATTAACAATGTTTAACATATTACAAACAACCCTAACTAAAGACCATTATCTGAAAAAATCTATTAAAGATAAGGTTGAGAGAAAAATTTGACTGATATTTCTATGGACCCAGGGTTAGGTACTATTAAATAAAGAAGATTTAAGAACTTAAAATAGCAATCCCTTCATTTTTGTATACTACTAAATTATCTGATAATTTCAGAAATTAGAAAAATAAACTCTTAGAAGTATAGAAGTGTATCTATAAACAGAAATTTCTTTTCGTTTCCACATGAAGTATCTGCAAATTGTGTCACTTTTTTGGGAGATGTTTTTTTTGAAAATGGGAACCGGGTTCTGGGAATAGAAAAAGGACATAAAACAAGTAACACAGCAGGAATAGAAATTTTTGCAATCAGCCTTGAGAGAAAGGAAGAAACTCCAAGAAAGTCAAAATAAATATGAGTACCAAAATCTCATGCCTTTTTGGGAAGTGAACTGAAATGTACCAAAAAAACGTAACAAGTCAGATTCTCTGCAAATATGTTTATTTGGGATGGGATGAGTAAGTGGAAGTCTAAAGAAATATCAATTAGGTTTTTGAATAAATAGATTAAACACAACTTCACAGATGAGGATACTGCAAACATAGTGAAACCTGTATTAGCCTCTTTTTTTTCAAGTTTTTATTTCAATTCCAGTTAGTTGGAGCAGCTGGTTAAGTGTCCAACTCTTCATTTTGGCTCTCTTCATGGTCTCGTGCTTTGTGAGTGTGAGTTCACCACCAGGCTCCATGCTAACAGTGTGGGGCCTCCTTGTGATTCTCTCTCTCCCTCTCCATCTCCACCCTTCCCTGTTTGCTCTCTGTTTCTCTCAAAATGAATAAAATTAAAAAAATTAAAAATAAATTCCAGTTAGGTAACATACAGTGTAATATTAGTATCACATGTAGAATTTAGTGTTTCATCACTTACATACAATACCTGGTGCTCATCACAAGTGCCCTCCTTAATACCCATCATACATTTAACCAATCCCCAGTCCACCTCTCTTCCAGCAACCCTCAGTGTGGTGTCTATAGTTAAGAGTCTCTCTTATGGTTTACGTCCCTCTCTTTGCTTTTTCTTCCATCCCCTATGTTCATCTGTTTGTTTCTTATTTTCACATATGAGTGAATCATATGGTATTTGTCTTTCTCTGACTGGTTTATTTCACCTAGCATAATACACTCTAGCTCCACCTGCATCATTGCAAATGGCAAAATTTCATTCTTTTTGATGGCTGAGTAATACTCCATTACATGAATGCATACATATATATATATATACCATATCATTTTTATCCATTCATCAGTGGTTGGACATTTGGGCTCTGTCTATAATTTGGCTATTGTTGATAGTGCTCTTTTAAACATTGGGATGCAATGTGACCCCTTTGAATCGGTATTTTTGTATCCTTTGGGTAAATGCCGAGTAGTGCAATTGATGGGTCACAGGATAGTTCTATTTTTAATTTTTTTAATGTTTTTTTTTTTCTAGGAGAGAGAGAGAGAGAGACAGCACGAGCAGGGGAGGGTCAGAGAGAGAGGGAGTCACAGACTGAAACAGGCTCCAGGCTCTGAGCTGGCAGTCAGCACAGAGACTGACGCGGGGCTCGAACCCACGAACCGCGAGATCATAACCTAAGCGAAAGTCGGACGCTTAACCGACTAAGCCACCTAGGCGCCCCTATTTTTAATTTTTTGAGGAACTTCATACTGTTTTCCAGATTGGCTGCAACAGTTTGTATTCCCACCAACAGTGGAAGAGGTTTCCTTTTTTCTGCATCCTCGCCAAAACCTGTTATTTCCTGTGTTGTTAATTTTAGTCATTCTGATAGATATGAGGTGATATCTAGCTGTAGTTTCAATTTGTATTTCCCTGATGATGAGTGATGTTGAGTGCTTAGCCATCTGATGTCTTCTTTGGAAAAAATGTCTATTCATGTCTTGTTCCAAATTTTTAGCCAGATTATTTGTTTTTTGGGTGTTGAGTTTGGTAACTTCTTGTAGATTTGGATACTGATCTTTTATCAGATATGTCATTTGCAGATGTCTTTCTCATTCTGTTGGTTGCCTTTTAGGTTTGCCGATTGTTTCCTCTGCTATGCAGAAGCTTTTTATTTTGATGAAGTTCCAGTAGTTTGTTTTTGCTTCTGTTTTCCTTTGTCTCAGGAGAAACATCTCCTAAGAAGTTGCTGATATCAAAGAGGTTACTTCCTGTATTCTCCTCTAGGACTTTGGTGGTTTCCTGTCTCGCATTTAGTTTATTAGCCTTTTCATTAAAGGTCCAGATGGTAGGAGTCAGGAGATAGGAACCTGCAACAATGCACTATCTATTGATAAGTATCTCATTGAAATGTTAGGGAAGTTTCAAGAGCAATCATTGACAACTGGGCATTTTCAAAAATGACTGATTTAACTTTCATACCATGTAATTTAAATTTTTTAATCTATTTTTTGAGAAAGAGAGGGTGTGCGTGTGTGTGTGTGTGTGTGTGTAATAAAAAATACTTAAAGCTAGAGATTTTAGACTTTCCTTGCAACCTGGGGCTCCCATCTGTGCTTTACATTTAAATTTAAAATTCTTCAGCTAGGCCCTCAAACAAAGCTCTCATAGTTGAAAAGAGCGAACTATGTGGTATTATCTAATCAGCTGATCTTTGCACTGCATGATAAATTTGTACTTTCTATGCATCTTTATATATATATATTTAATATTAAGTATATTATTAAATTGTTAATTAAAATAAATATACCATCTAGCTTAGCTAAAAAGCTCATAGGAAAATGTTAAATAGGAATCTATAACAATGCAAATCATTATATTCAGATACTTAATTCAAAGTGTAATAAAGGTACATTATAAAATAAGTAGATTATTTTAAATAATGTAATTGAATTTAGTAAGTATGTGAAAATGAGGTTATATATCTAAGAAGAGAATGCTCATCATTAATTTTAGGAGTGGAAAAAAAATCCACTGATATATAAATGTGCTATATTACCTTTATGTGTTAGGCCACAACTTTTACGTCCCATCCATGTCCTGACACTTCTTGTTTAAGCTTTGGTCTATCAAGGGTGGAAAAATAGCAGACATATAATTACAAACTGTTTCTATTTCTGATGTTAAAGTAAAATACAAAAGAAATGGTAAATAACTTTATGAATTCATAGATGGTTTCTAATCAATACAATAATACTTTGTGGTATGTGTATACATTGTGCACACATTTATATTTATGTGTACTTTTTCCTGCTGAGGAAATATATATATGTCTAAAGATAACCTAAGGCACATTAAAATTTTCAGGAGTTTGAGCAAAATATTGATTTGAATTGGGAAGTAACCAAACTGGAAGAAGTTATGGACACTCCACCAATAGGAACTAGGGGAAGAGTTCTTAGAGAAAAGACACAGCAGCAGAGCAATGCAGTCATTTGGCTATACCTTAAGAACTTGTCTTATTTGAGAAAACCTAGTTGGGTGATTGTAATGAGTCATTCTTAAGTGTCATCTTCTTTGATTCTAGCATATTAACTCTGACTTAGGCTTTGGTTTCCTTATGTAGGCTGTCAGGGCATTAGGGCAACTTCAGTCTAATGGCTCCATCTTGTTTGATTTACTTTAACACATCCCATTATTTGTGTAAAACATAATCTAGCATTCCTAGTTCAGGAAGGTTCAACATGATAATAAGTTTTCATATGTTAGAATCATTGCAATGAACAGCCGCATGCCTACATCTTAACTGTTTTCCAATACTTGTCCAGAAATGATTTTTGGATAAATTTCCAGTAGTAGAAATATTGTACACTGTTTCAATATCAATTCATTGAAATATACAGTGAATGCATATTTGTGAACTATACAAATACGTTTCCAGAAAGCAGTCAAGTCAAAATAAAGCACTGGGATTATCACTTGCTGCCAAAATTATATGCAAAAATCCCAATTTACTGTTATCAGTTGTCCGTTTTCATTTTTATTATAGCTGAGCATTATTTCACATCTTTACTGACCGATGCATTTCCTTTTGTAAATTACCTATATGTCTTTGCCTACTTTAAAACATATTTCTATTGTTCTCATTTATATGTAATAGACATTTAGAAAATAATAGTATTAACCCATTTTATCATAACTATTTTATCAAACGCTTTTCAGCTTGCCATTTGTATCTTTGTTTCCTGGGTTCATGTGTGGTGTGGTGGGAGAGACACTGGCATGTATTTTTTTGCTGTGTATAAGTTTTTAATGTCATGTAGATACATCTTTCCTTTTTTTAATTTCTGATCTCCTGATAAAATAATAATTCCACATTTAAGATTTTTAAAAATTGTATTTCATATTTCTATAATCCTGCCATTTTGTTATCTCATATGTTGATATAATTAATCCATTATAAGTTATTAAGTATTATGCAAAATTTATAGATTTTTTTTCAAATGGGGAACTGTTTTTCTTCCTGATGTAAAAACAGCCTTATAATTAATCCAAAAGTAACTAAAGGCTTTACCTAGCATAATCACAATGCAGCATTACATTCAAGGAAATGTGAAAGTAAGTCCATTTTTCTCTTGATTGGCAATGATCATTACAGAATGTACCACTTGAAAACCTGAGTACCACTTCTTGAGTACCCTCTTTGCTCTCCTCTCACTGTACATATTTCGTCCTTCCTCCCAGGTGTGCCATCTTCACACGCTTGACATGCTGATTTGCTAAGAATGAGCTATTTGTAAACATAATTTGTTATGGCCTATAAAAACTGTATTGCCTATGCAGTAATAGAATATGTTTTAAAATGACATAAAACAAATAACCACATAATCTATTAAATTCTCTCCCAATTACTAGTGGACTAGATTAGTTTCTTTTTTCATTGTATGGTTGACACACAGGGTTCCTTATAGATTCAGCAAGTCTATATGTGCTACACTTAAAAGTGTAGCTACCATCTGTCACCACACAATGCTTTTACAGTACCACTGACTGTATTCCCTTTGCTGTACCTTTCACCTCCTTGACTTATGCAGTGCATGACTGGAAGCCTATACTTAACACAATCTTTGCCCATTTTGCCCATTCCCCTACCTCCTTGAAGCCCATTGGCACAATCACACAATCAGTTTGTTCTCTGTATTTATGGGTCTGTTTCTGCTTTTTTGTTGTTTGCTTATTCATTTTATTTATTTTTTGTTTTTGTTTTTGTTTTGTTTTTTTTTACATTCTACATACAGTTGAAATCATATAGTATTTGTCTTTCTCTGAGTGATTTATTTCACTTGGCATAATACCCTCTAGGTATATCCATGTTGTTACAAATGCCACGGCTTCTTATTTAATGGCTGGGTAATATTCCTGTGTGTGTGTGTGTGTGTGTGTGTGTGTGTGTGTGTGTGTGTGTGTGAACAGTTGGGCTGCTTCCCTATCTTGGCTATTGTAAACAATGCTGCAAATAATATAGTGGTGCATTTTATTTATAGTATTTTAGATTACTAGAATGTAACTGCATGAAGCATGTTCTTAGTCTTGATTTTCTCTAGGCACAGAAAAAGTCTCCAACCTAATTCAATTAATATCATTTTGATAAAATGATATATACTTATTCAGGGATAAATGAATATAAGTTTTCCCCAAAATCATAATTTACTCTATGAATGCTTATCGTGTTAAATTTATCAGATATATTTAGACTATGTGTTTGCAATATATTTATAATAATACATTTAAAAACTTTTATTTATTGTTTTACAGGTTTTTTTTAATGTTTTTTATTTATTTCTGAGAGAGAGAGAGAGACAGCGTGAGCAGGGGAGGGTAAGAGAGAGAGGGAGACACAGAATACAAGACAGGCTCCAGGCTCTGCTGTGGCAGCACAGAGCCCGATGCGGGGCTGGAACCCACAAACTGTGAGATCATGACCTGAGCCAAAGTCGGACGCTTAACCGACTGAGCCACCCAGGCGCCCACATTTAAAAACTTTTAAAGGGAGATGTCACTCTTAGTAAAACAATAAAAGTAATGTCTTAAGAGTGTTTATTATATATTTCCTTTTTATTGGTTTTGTATACTATTAAAAATTTCTATATCTTGATAATCTTTTAAATTATATTTGTGAAAGTTTTCTAGATTAAATCCCACTGTCTTTTTAAAAAATGATTTTAAGTCAGGCTTTCTGCCTCTAAAGGAATATTTAATGCATTTTATTGTTCTCAGTTATCTAAAACTTTTGTTAGATTAAGTCTCAAGGTAGTTTTTCAGTTACCTAGTCAGTGACTGCTATGAGTTATGTATGTATGTATGACTCCAGATCTGTTTTACTGAAATCCAAAATTACTTTTTAGGTGTGACAAAAATCCTGACAAAGATGACAGATTTTTTTTCCCCTGACATACTTGAGATTAAATTAATTCATCAAATGTATACATATGGAATTTATAAGTGATCATTATTGTAAGATCCCCACTTGTAAAAACTGACCAATAAGATTGATCCTTCAAATACTCCAGTTTATTACAACATAATTTAAAAATGAGCTCCCATATTTCCCTTATGATCTGTGTTCTGCATTTTTTGTCACTATTTGGCAAATGACTTCTGAATGCAATTTGAGAACTTGAAAAAATCGAAATTAAAAAAAAGAAAACCACTAAGATTGCCAGTTACTTCCAACTGACTGAGAACTTTATTATCCTAGAAAGCAAAAATGTCTGAATTTGGAACTGATATTTAGCCATTTACCTGAGAAAATGTACTAGCGTATATTATATAGCTTTTAGCCCCCAAAGAAAATCATCAGGAATTACTGTTGTCAGTATAAGAGGAAAATACTAACATAACACTCTATTATAGACATATTTAAATTTTACATTTAATTGTTTTTATTTTCAAAAATACTTGTAAAAAAAGTAAAAAATAAAAAAATTTAAAAAAGATTAAAAAATTTAAAAAAATTAAAAATTAAAAAAATAAAAATAATTTAAAAAAATAAAAAAATACTTGAAGACCAAGTGTTCCAGTTTTTGATTTTGTTGCCTTTTGTCCTACTACTTTCTCACTGTCATTTCTAAATTTGCTCACTTATCTATGGCCACAGGGAATTAGAATGAAATGGTAAGATATTAATCTGTCGCCTGCATATAAACATCTAAACAGCAAATTAAAAAAAAATAATAAACACTGCGATTTCTACTCATCTTATTTCTGGGCTACATAAGACACCATGATGGTTAGTTTGATGTGTCAACTTGAGTGGGCTACACGGTGCCCGATTGCTGGTGCTGCGTGATTTCTAGGTATATTTATAAGAGTTTCTGGAAGAGGTTAACTAGCATTTGCAGGTCTACTTGGTAAAGAAGATACACTGTCACCAGTGTAGGTGGGAGTTGTCCATTCTGTCCAGGACCTACATCAAGAAGGCAGAGGAAGGGCTAATCTATTATCTCATCTTATGCTAGGACTTTTATCCCTCCTGCCTTTGGACCTCAGAGCTACTGGTCTTCAGGTTTTTGGACTCCAGGATTTACACTAGCAGTATCCTGCACTGCCTTCAAGTTTTCAGGCCTTCAGCCTCAGGCTGAATTATCCCAGCAGTTTTCCTGGTTCTCTAGCTTATAGAAGGCATATCATGGCATATCTCAGATCCCATATTTGTTTGAGCCAATTTTCATAATGGACCTTTTCTTATGTATGTACGTCTATATATAGATAGATGATAGATAGATAGATGTATCTACATCTACATATGTATCTACATCTATGTAGATGTAGATATATATATAGAGAGATGTATCTATCTATCTATATATATAGATGTATAATAGACCTTTTCTTATGTATCCGCATCTATCTATCTATCTATCTATCTATCTATCTATCTATCCATCCATCCTATTGATTCTCCTCTGGAGAATCCTGACAAAGATACCATTTGGCTATTGAATCATATGAACAATTTGATCAGTTGCATAGACTGTGGGAATACCTGCAATATGCTGTGTCTGAGAAATGCATCATGTTAAGTTCATAATAAGCAGTTTGTAGCGAAAGTGCTTTGTAGGTAGTCTCTTTGTACCGAAAGATTTCTTGCTGTTTGTTCCTGTTCATTGTTATTGAATCTGGTAATAATTTCTTTCTATAACTATCTCAGTAATTCATTCAAAAACCCTTATCTTTTCTCAGTCTGGGTCACAATTGGATTCTTTATTCATGTTTATAGCAGATTGTCCATGTTGGAATGAGTCTTGTTTAGCTGGTTCCAGATGGTTCATTCCTTTACTTCTGCAAAATGTTGTGACAATTCTGTGAGATGAATTTTTTCAGAGTTTGAGTTCTGAAGTGTGAAAGAAAGACATTAGACCTTAGAGGGATACAAGATCAAAAGCAAACATACAAACAAACAAAACACCAAGTAAACACCAAGTAAAGAAGGCTCCAGAGACTCACATTATGATTCAGCACATTCACAGTGAGGAGTGGAGGCAGGAATTTGCATTTTCCACACGTATATAGAATCCGTCTTCATAAAATCTGGTTTTCTTCATTAAAATGGCATTTTTTTTATTCCAGTAATTCCAGAATTTTACTTTGAACTAAGGACATGCTCAGTAAGTATTAGCGTAGATTATGGATCACAGAGTTTTGTTCTAATAGGATCCTCAGCAAGCAATGAAGCCAATTTATTTTATTAGTAATGCATTTGGACCCAGATGAGTGAAATTGACTCCTGAAGAAATAAGCGTCAGAGCGACAGCGTTAAGGTGTGTTACCTAGGTCTCTCTGCTGCTTGTAAAGTATATATCACTAGTCACTATGTGTGTCATACTATTGAAAAGGAATGATTAAGAAAAATCCAAACAATTGTTAATAATACATAGTTCTCAGAAAAGAAACTTAAGTGAATTAAAAATAAAACGATATTTTAAAGGAAAAGGTACTCCTGATTGTGTTTTAGGCTTTTCTGGCGTATAACTTCTTAAAATGAAGGGCGATGAATCCAATGGCTTCTCTTCTAATTACATAATGGCTTAATGGCAACACTGTCAAAAGGCTGGTGTCATCCTTCAGACATAGATACTAATTTAGTTCCACACTAAATATTTCAGGAATGATTATGACATTTTTCTGGTTTAAACTAATTGCTTCAGGGGTGCCTGGGTGGCTCAGATGGTTGAGAGTCTGACTCTTGATTCTGGCGCAGGTCACAATCCTGGGGTTGTAGGATTGAGTCCCATGTTGGGCTCCATGAGTGTGGTGGAGCCTGCTTGAGATTCTCATTCTCATTCTCCTTATTCTCTCTCTCTCTCTCTCTCTCTCTCTCTCTCTTTCCCCTCTCCCCTCACCCCTACTTGCTCACTCTCTCAAATAATTTTAAAAAAATCACTCATTACTTCAGGTTTTAGTTTCAAGGTAATATATTTTTTTTATCTCTGCCTCTTTGACAGCAGAGGATATACTTACTCCTTCTCTTTAACTTTGAGAAGCTGCTCTTTTTTCTGAATGGTTTTCCTTCCATTTATGTTTTAGAATTCTTCAGTAGAAAAGAAAGATTAAACCCAGTGAATATTAATTTCTAACAAAAATGCTGCCAATTTCTATAATAAAACAGAAAGAGGAAATATTTAGGACAGTGAAGTTCAAGTTACACATATTAAAACAAAATTGTTTCCTCCTGTTCTATATACACTATGTTAAAAAAAAAAAAAAAAGGATAAATTGCCTTTATTTGAGTTTCTAGGACCGACAGGTTTCTCCTGGGAAGCCTTACCTTTTATTCTGCCTGTTTCTAAAGGCCGTTAAAAAATGTTTAAAGAAGACAGTTTAGATGATACAAAAAAACTGTATTTTGCACTTCCTGAAGTGGAAAGTTCCATTGCAGAGAACCGCAAAATGGGTCTGAAGATAAGAAGCATTTTCAGGATAAAGCATAAAGAGCAAGGAAGAGAACAATAGAAGTTATTTAATTGACTAGGGCCACACACCCACCTCATCTGGGGTAAGAAGGTCAGAGTTGGCCTGGTGTTTGGGGATTGGCTGACTGGATATATTATATTTCTGGTCACACAGATCATTTACTGGGTCACAAAGTTTAGCTTTGTGTACTTGAGGCAGGTGTGGCTCCATCTTGGGACTTGAACTTTATCTCGGCAGTCCACCTATTTGATCATCCTTTTGACCATTCAAATAATTAGATCAAAATGTAGGTCTTCGTGTGCCTCTCAGTTATCATTGCCTCTTTGGGACTCAGTGTATTATTCACAAGAGATGATGTCAGACTCCTCTTCTTGGAGCTGGAACTCCCATTCTTCGTTTTCTTCTGTTCCCTTTTGTTGTTCTAGTCAGAGGGAGATGGTCTGTTTAGCTGGTCAGTGGTGGCCTACCTGTATTTGAAATTTTTGAGAGGATGCAACATATTAGGGAAATAATAATAATTATTAGCGACAAAACGATGCCCGTGGTTTGGAGCATGCTCTTGAGTCAGGGTTCCCATGACCCAAACCTGCTAGAATCAAATAGATCAAGAACTGATTCCAAAGAGGGGAGACAGGCTTGCTTTGTTTTGTTACGCTTTGCTGTGTCACACTTTGCTTTATGCACTTTGCAGATGTTACATTTTTTACAGATTGACGGTTTGTGGCCACCCTGTGTCAAGCAGATCCACTGGTGCCATTTTTTCAGTAGCATTTTCTTACTTTTTTTGTCTCTTTGTCACTTTTTGGTTATTCTCACAATATTTCATACTTCTACATTATTCTTAAATTTGTTACGGTGATCTGTGATCAGTGATCCTTGCTGTTGCTATTGTAATTGTTTTGTGGAACCACAATTGCCTATATAAGATGGTAAACCTGATTGATAAAAAGTGTGTGTTCTGGGGTGCCTGGGTGGCTCAGTTGGTTGAGCATCTGACTTTGGCTCAGGTTATGATCTCACGGTCTGTGGGTTTGAGCCCCGCGTCGGGCTCAGTACTGACTGCTCAGAGGTTGGAGCCGCCTTCAGATTCTGTGTCTCCCTCTCTCTCTCCCCCTTCCCCACTTGTGCTCTGTCTCTTGCTGTCTCTCTAAAATGAATAAACGTTAAAGATTAAAAAAAAAAGTGTGTGTTCTGAGTGGTCAAGCAAGTAGCGATTCTTCATTCTCTCCTCAGGCCTCCCTGTTCCCTGACACATAGCAATACTGACATTTGGCCAACTGTTAGCCCTACAATGGCCTCGAAGTTTTCAAATGAAAGGAAGAGTCATATATACCTCTCACTTAAAATGAAAAGTTAAAAAAGAGTAGGCTTATTAAGAAGACATGTCAAAGCTGATATGTGTCAAATAGCCAAGTTTTGAATGCAAAGGAAAAGTTGTTTTTTTCCTTCATCAGTTTTTTTAAGTTTTGTTTTTTTTCTTTTTAATTCCAGTTCACATACAATGTAATAGTAGTTTCAGATGTATAATATAGTGACTCAGAGCTTCCATACAACACCTGGTGTTCATCACAACAAATGCACTCCTATATCCTCATCATTTATTTCTCCCATTTCCCCCCTCCCCCACTCCTCTCTGGTAACCAACTGTTTGCTTTCTGTATTTAATAGTCTTGGTTTCTTGGTTTGCCTCTCTTTTTTTCCCCTTTGCTCATTTGTTTTGTTTCCTAAATTACACATGTGAGTGAAATCATACGGTATTTGTTTTTCTCTGACTTATTTCACTTAGTATGATACTCTTTAGCTCCATCCATGTCCTTGAAAATGGCAAGATTTCATTGTTTTTATGGCAGAGTAATATTCCGTGTGTGTGTGTGTGTGTGTGTGTGTGTGTGTATCACATTTTCTTTATCCATTTATCAGTTGATGAACACTTGGGCGGATTCCATAATTTGGCTATTGTAAATAATGCTCCTATAAACATTGAAATGCATGTATTCCTTTGAATTCATATTTTTATATTCTTTGGGAAAATACCTAGTAGTGTAATTGGTACATCTTGGGTAGTTTTATTTTCAACTTTTTGAACAACCTCCATACTGTTTTCCAGAGTGGTTGCACCAGTTTGCATTCCCCGAGCAGTGCAAGAGGGTTTCTCTTTCTCCACATCCTTTCAGGCAAAGGAAAAAGTTTTGAAGGAAATGAAAAGTGCTACCTCAGTGAACATACAAATGATAAGAACCAGACTTAGTGAGATAGATAAGTTTTAGTGATCTAGATAGAAGATAAAACCGGCCACAACATGCCCTTAATCTTGTGCCTAATCTGGAGCAAGTCCTAAACCCTTTTCAATTCTATGAAGTCTGGAAGAGGTGAGGAAGCCACAGAAGTAAAGATGGAAGCTAGCAGAAGTTTCTTCCTGAGGTTTAGGGAAAGAAGCCATTCTTCATAACATAAAAATTCAGGGTAAAGCAGCAAGTGATGATGTAGAAGCAATAGAAAATTATTCAGAAGATCTAGCTAAGATAATTAATGAAGGTGGCTATACTAAAAAAAAAATTCAATGTAGAGAAAACAGCCTTCTATTGGAAGAAGATATCGTCTAGGATTTTCATAGCTATAGAGGAGAAATCAGAGCTTGGCCTCAAAGCTTCAAACGACAGGCTGACTCTGTTATTAGAGGCTAAAGAAGCTGTGACTTTAAAGCCAATGCTCACTGGCCATTCTGAAAATCCTAAGGCTCTTAAGAATTATGATGTGAAATCTACTTTGCCTATGTTTCAGCAGTGGAACAAACAAACCTGGGTAACAACACATCTTTTTACAATGTGAGTTACTGAATATTAAAAAAAATTAATGTTTATTTATTTTTGAAAGTGAGACAGAGTGGGGAGAGGGGCAGAGAGAGAGAGAGGGTGAGACAGAGAATCGAAAGCAGGCTTGGGGCTGTCAGTACAAAGCCTCATATGGGCTTGAACCCATGAACTGTGAGATCATGACTTGACCTGAAGTTGGATGCTCAACTGACTGAGCCACTCAGGCACCCCAAGTTACTGAATATTTTAAGCCTGTTATAAAACCTAATGCTCAGGAAAAAACAAACAACAAACAAAAAGATTTCTTTCAAAATATTAGTGCTCATTACAATGCATCTGATCACCCAAAAGCTCTGATGGAGATGCATACAAGATTAATATCGTTTTTATTCCTCTTACCACAGTATCTATTCTGTAGCCCATGGACCAAGATGTAATTACAAGTTTCAAGTCTTACTATTTAAGAAATACTTTCCATAAAACTACAGCTGCCTCAGATATATCTGGGCAAAGTAAATTGAAAACCTTCTGAAAAAGATTTACAATTAGAGATGGTATTACGAACATTCATGATTCAGGGGATGAGGTCAAAATATCCACATGAAATATCAACATGAACAGAAGTTTGGGAGAAGCTGATTCCAAACCTCATGGACAACTTTGAGGAGTTCAGCCTCCTCTAGAATAAGTGACCACAGATGTGGTAGAAATAACAATAGAACCAGAATTAGAAGTGGAGCCTGAAGATGTGACTGGATTATGAAAATTTCAGATGAAACTTGAGTAAATGAGAAGTTGCTTATTACATATGACCAAAGAAAATGGTTTCTTGAGATGTAATCTACTCCACATGAAGATCCTGTGAAGATTATTGAAATGACAAGAAAGGGTTTAGAATATTCTATAAATTTAGTTGATAATGTAGTGGCAGGGCTTGAGCGGAGAACTTTCAATTTTCAAAGTTCTCCTGGTGGGTAAATGCTATTAAACAGCATTGCATGCTATGGAGAGATTTGTGAAAGGAAGGGTCAATGAATATAACTGACTTACCTTATTCTGAGATATTTTGCCACACCTACCCAACCTTCAGCCACCACCACCCTGATTAGTCAGCTGCTATCAATATGGAGTCAAGACCCTCTGACTCACTGAAAGCTCAAATGGTGGTTAGCACTTAAAGTATTTTTTAAATTAAGGTATGTGCATTTCTTAAGATAATACTATTCCACACTTAATAGACTACAGTATAGTGTAATAATAGCTTTTATATGTACCAGGAACAAACAAAAAATATTCATTTGGCTCTCTTTATTGAGATAGTTGCTTTGTTATGGTGGTCTCGACCAAACTTACAGTATCTATGAGGTAAAGGAGACAATAAGCCAGTTGGTCTTCTTAGGCATTTTCTTTAACTGTATCTCCATTTCTGCTGTTTATTCACCAAGCTTGTTTCAGAGAAATTAAGGCCCAGAACTCAGGGAGAAGTTTATAATGGTCAGAACTATAAAAACACCAGCATCTTTGCAAATTCAACAGTCAAATTTGGAAATGATCTAGATATTCAATGAATATCCATCATTTAACTTTTGTCAGTTTAACTAAGATTTCAAGTTATCAACAGATTTTGGGAGCTATTTTTAAGTAGATATACCATCAAGTATAATTATTGTAGAAAACTCTATTTGTAAACTTTTACTTATATTTAATTTACTTTTTCTTAATAATTATATAAAGATTACTCAGGAAAATTTCATGAAATATTAAATAGCTAACCAGCACCTTAAGTTACCTGTCTTGCTGACAAATTCTTTAACAGAGATAACATGAGCTTATTTGACTTTTACTAAAGCTAGGTAGAGTAAGAGTTCTATTGAATGCTGATAACTCTAAAGACATGCCTGTTTAATCAAACCAACAAACATAAACTAGTTTTTATTTACTTGATTGCACTAGATCATATGACCTTGAAGACCATTTGGGTTAGTTTTGTTTATTTCTGAGAGTATACTTGATTTATAGAAACATATGTGTGTCTTTAAGTCAAATTAAATAGAGCTCTTTACTAATTAATCTTGACAACATCTAGAGGTAGATATCACACATCCATGGTCTTTTTATATATATACATATGTGAACATGCAAATGAAAACAGAAACCTTAGAGCTTTTGTTTTAAAATTTTAGTCATGTGGAACTGCTGGGTGACTCATTCCGCTAAGCATCTGACTTCAGCTCAGGTCATGATCTCATAGTTCGTGAGTTTGAGTCCCAGGTCAGGCTTAGTGCTAACAGCTCAGAGCCTGGAGCCTATTTCAAATTCTATGTCTTCCTTTCTCTACCCCTCCCAGGCTCATGCTCTGTCTCTCTCTGTGTCTCAAAAATAAACATAAAAAATTTTAAAAAACATAAAATACAATTTTAGTCATGAGATAGGTATAATAATGTAAAACTAGTCTATAAAAGAAGAGTTGGATCTGAATTGTTTCTGACAGATGAAATAAGTTATGATCGCTTGCTTAGATGGCCTAAACTTTTCAGTATTATTTCTCGTGAATATTTTAAGATTTTTAAAAAAATTTATCTAGTTTCAAAATAGCCTTCCTCCAGAACCCACCCCCCACCACCACTTTTTTTTTTCTTTCTCTTAAGAATGACCTCCCTGAGGTTTGCATTTCCAAGTGCTGGCCCTCAGTTCCTAGAAAGGACAGAGTAGAACATTTAGATCACAGAAGCACAGAGAAAAAAAGTAAACTCCACCAAGAAGGAATTTTGTTCTCTAAATGCAGATCTTTGATGATATTTGCAAGCCCTTTGAAATGAATAGGGAAGGTTTTGGAATTGGTCAAAAGAATAGGTGGGCTTTTTCTGTTCTTTTAAAGACTGTTTGTAAGACAAGTTGTACCAGTTGTCTTCATTCCTAGGACAGTTGTTTTTAATTTCTCAAAGACTTGGGATGGACTTGAATGATGCAGAATCTTGCAACCCATCCATCCAACTACTTTATCTTTAATTTACTTCTTCTTATCAGGAAGATCTTCAACTAAGAGAGCATTCAAAAGATTTCTATGTTCTAGATTTAGGATACTGTCTTTGATATGTTTTTCTTTACCTTCAGGTACATAGTTTCATTTGGCTTTGGGGAGAAAGTCTGAAAAAGTTTCTAATGGGCTCTGAATATTGGCTTTCACTTTGTCTAACTTCTGGCTATAAAGCTACTTTAAAAACAGCCAAAAAAGACAAGTATTAAGAAAAGCAAATATCTTGTCAAGTTTCAGCCTGGACAAACAGAAAATGTTTCTGGCAGTATTAAATAGCCCAAAAGATACTGCCCTCCCAAGGTCTAGAGCCACTCTCAAGATAGCCAAAAGAAAAAAAAAGAGGATTTAGGGGTGCCTCAGTGGTTCAGTCAGTTAAGCATCTGACTCTTGATTCCAGCTTAGGTCGTGATCTTAGGGTTCGTGACTTTGAGCCCCATGTGGGGCTCCGTGTTGTCAGTGTGGAGCCTGGTTGGGATTCTCTCTCTGCCCCTTCTGTGCATACACACACTCTTTCAAAATAAAGAAAATAAAAGAAAAAAGGGCTTACGTAATTCCCCTGAAACTGGATCCTAAGCCACAAATGATGTGTAGTGCATATTTCTCTGCTACATATACTATATATACATATACTATAAATTTATTTATTTATATATATACATTTTTAAAATATTTATTTATTTTTGAGAGAGGAAGAAACAGAGCATGATCAAAGGAAGGTCAGAGAAAGAGGGAGACACAGAATCTGAAGCAGGCTCCAGGCTCTGAGCTGTCAGCACAGGGCCTGACATGGGGCTCAAACTCACCGGCCATGAGATTATGGCCTGAGCTGAAGTTGGACGCTCAACTGACTCAGCCACCCAAGCGCCCCCAGAATTTTGATTACATCTGTAACACCAGTTTTAAGAACAGATTTCTGCATCAAAACAGCACAATGAATGTAGATACAAAAACTTGAAAGAAAAAGTTGAAAATTTAAAAAGAAAAAGAAACTTAAATCTGAATATGGGGTGAAGACATTTTTTTTCCTCGTTATGGCCCCCATAATTCTTTCTTTCTAAGATTAGGAATAGTATTTGTCTTTCTTTTTTTATTTAAAAATTTTTAAATGTTTTTATTTATTTCTGAGAGAGAGAGAGAGAGAGAGAGAGAGAGAGAGACAGCTGGAGAAGGGGAGGGTCAGAGAGAGGGGGACACAGGGTCTGAAACAAGCTCCAGGCTCTGAGCTAGCTGTCAGCACAGAGCCCGACGCGAGGCTCGAATCCACGAACCATGAGATCATGACCTGAGCTGAAGTTGATGCTTAACCAACTGAGCCACCCAGGTGCCTCTGTACTACTTTACTTTTGAGCCCCCAGCCTGACAGTTGAGGTGCCTGCATCTGCAAGACCTGCCAACTTGTGTGCCCCAGACAAGCAAGAAGTTCTCAGGACACAAAACAAAACAAACAAGAAGGTTAATAGTTGTCCTGGAGAGAGAAAAGATTGGCAATCCCTGGGCACCCCAAAACCAAATTCACAGAAGTCTGAATTTTGAAAGGAATGGACACTGTGAAATTTTACCTTTCTTTCTTGATCAAGTACTCCAGAGAGCTGGGAGAGCTGACAGTGATAATTCTCAGTGTTTGCTGGTGTGTGCCAGTTTTCCTAGGATCCCATCTGCAGGGCCCTGAGTGAGTAGAGCTTAAATAGTGAATATAGCTTTGGTATCCACCAGAGATTGACAAGATCTCCACGTATTTTAATTTTAGATTCTCCTTGGCTCTTTAAGGAAATATCTGGTAGTAGTTTCCATAGAATCCTTTAGAATCTCGTCAACTCTGATAGGAACCCATATGGCAGCCCTCCTTTAAGGGTTGACATGTGGGTGTTTGAGTTGGAAAAGAAGGATTTGCTTAGGTTCACATGATTCCAGTCTTTTCAGGGTGGAAAGACAGTTCAGATAGAGGATTGATAGACTGAGTACTAGGTAAAGGAGGTTAGAAGGGAATAAAAGGAGCCATGTCAATCTTACAGTCGTGTTACAGGTCCCTCTTGGGCCTTCAGTTTTTCCTTAGCCTTTTCCAATGAATCTTTCAATGAAGCTATTTTGAAATCTTGAAGCCTTTTGTAGGCTTCTGCATGCCAAATAAAATGAGTATACCATTCTATGTGTTTGAGTTGGGAAACCTTGCTTTTAAGTACACTTATGAAATGAATGATCTTATCTAATTGGAATACTCTCCATAACAGCCATTGTAATTCTAGGTTGTCTTAGTAACATTTCGCTGTTTTCGTTGACATCTTCAGCTTCTAGGGACCACAGTCTTTAGACATAAAATAAGAAGGTGTGCCAAAAGGTCCACACTCAATTCTTTAAAACTTCTAGGATTCCTCTTATTTAGCTAAGCCTGTGGTCTCTTGGAGCCAAATTAATACCCAAGAGTATGTGCCACTGACTTGGGGATTTTGTGGTGTTTTACAGCGTCCCTGGTAGCATGGACATTTTCTTGACGTTGGCAGTGACCTAGCATTGATCTCACTCATTCTGTGACCAACTTCTCTTTCCTAGCATGACCAGCTTAGAGTTAGGTAGTGAGCCCTCAAACTGCTCTTAAGTACTTGACTGGTGCTTGCCGCTTTTGTGACTTTGGCCTCTGAAATCCCCATTAGCAAGAGATGATTCCTTTCAGATTTCTTTAGAGTGATGGATGCTTTAATGGCATTCCCCAAATCTCCCAGCAGTTTAGGCTGTGGACTTGCCTTGAGGCTTTGTGCATTCTCTAATAGTTTCCATCTGTTGCAGACTTTGTTCTTTCTTATGTTTATTTATTCATTTTGAAAGAGAGAGAGAGACTGAGTGTGCTTGCAAGCAGGAGAGGGGCAGAGAAAGAAGGAGAGAGAATCCTAAGCAGGCCCTGGGCTGTTAGTGCGGAACCTGGTGTTTGGCCCAATCCCACAAATCACAAGATCATGACCTGAGCTGAAATCAAGAGTTGGACACTTAACCGACTGGGAACATTTTTTTTTTTTCTTAAATAAACTTTGCTTGGATCAGATTGCTGAATGCTATTTGGCAGAACTTAAATCTGAGTCACTCACCCATGCCCTCTGTACAAATGAGGTACCCAGAGAATTCATAGGGCTCACTGGGTGCATCTGCATATTGCATCCTGCAGGCTTCTAGTCCTATTGATCATGAGGAAAAATTAAGAAAAAAAAAAGTGTTTAAAGAAGACAATTTAGGTGAGATAGAAAAACTTGAATATTTTATGAAGTAGACAGTCTCCTTATAGAGCACTGCAAAATTGGGTGGGAGGCATCAAGACTTCATAGGACAAAGAATAAAGAACAAACAGAAAAAGAGAAGATTGCTGACTGGCTTAGGCTACATAGTCGACCTTCTTTGAGGAGAGAAAGCCCAAAGTTGTCTAGGTGTTTGTGGATTGGCAGACTGGATATACTGTGTTTCTGATCATGAAAGCATTTATTGGGACAGAGTTATCTAAGTTTCCGTTTGCTAATGTGGCATAGCAGTTGTGACACCATCTTGGATCTAGAATGTTTTGTCAACAAGGTAAATCTCATTATTCTACCCCTCCTTTCACCACCATCCTCTTCCCAGAGGAAGAGCAAGATCATTTTCTCATTAGGAAGAGTATCTGCCTTTTTTGTTATGAGTCTAATAAATATTAGAAAAAGGTAAAAGTAGGTGCTTAACTGATGGGTCATATTAATTTCTCCCAGCTCCGTATGTCTCTTATCATAAGCAAAGCTAAGGTATTGTATTTTTCTCTGCTCATTTTTTTAAAAATATTTTAAAATAGCCAACCCCTAGTAGCTAATATTTTCTGGAAGTTGGAAAGGAAGTCTGGCTCAGAGTCATGGTTTTTCTTCCTGCTGTGTCACTCAGAAACTCCCAATGGGTCTTCAGTCCACTGAATTAGATTGATCATACTCCCTGGATGAGGAAACACTTTAACTTCTGTTCCATGCATGGACTTTTAAAATTAAATTAAATGTGATTATTAATTTAATGATCATCTTGGAAAACATTACCAATTAGGCCATTGCTACTAATTTTCATGTACTTGTTTGCTCCTCTAATACTTAATCCCTTTTCCTTTGCCCACACAAAGTAAATGATGTCACTAATTTTTCATTGATTTTGAAACAGTTTTATAGAATATGTATATTTAGGAATATTTTATTTAGTTTTGGTGGATTAAAGTTTTTATTTATTTATTTATTTTTAATTTTTTTGATGGTCTCACTATTAATAAATTCTTTTTTTTCCTTTTTTATTTTTTTTATTTTTTATTTATTTTTTTTACAAATAGTTTATTGTCAAATTAGTTTCCACATAACACTCAGTGCTCATCCCCATAAGTGTCCTCCTCTATGCCCATCCCCCCCTACCCCCCACATCCATCAGTCCTCAGTTTTTGTCAGCATTCNCCAGTGGATTAGAGTTTTTAAAAAAATTACAATAACTTAATTGGCATTAGGTATTTATTTCTGCTTATCAAGTACCTTTAAGGTGTATTTATTTATTTTGAGAGAGAGAGAGGGTGTGGCAAAGAGAGAGAGAGAGGATCCCAAGTAGACCCTGTGCTGTCAGCGCAGCACCCGACAATGGGGCTCAGTCTCACAAACCATGAGATCATGACTGGAGCTGAAATCAAGAGTTGGACACTTAACCAACTGAGCCACCCTGGCACCCCTCAAGTACCTTTAACATTTAGAAGATTAAAACAAAATCTGTTATCTCCTGATTTCTGGTAGAAATCCAGGGTCAGGAATTTGAAACCAGCTCAGTTGGAGGCTGGGCTAGAGGTCTCATGAATTTAGATTTGAATTTCACTTGGGTTGTAATCATCTGAAGGCTTGACTGGGATTGGATGATCCACTTCCAGGGTGGCTTAGTCACATGTGTGGCAATTGAGTGCTGGCTAATTGAGTCCTCTCCATGTAGGCCTCTAAATGGAGAGGCTTAAGTGCTCTTATAACATGGCAGATGATTTGTCATAGAGCAAGCTATCTAAGAGACCCAAGCGAAAGCCATAACGTCTTTAATGTCCACACCATGAAGGCATGTATCATCACTTTGCCCATAGTCTGTTGGTCATATAGGTGACTGATACAGTATGTGAGGGGATTACTCAAAGGCAGCAAGTACTGGAAGCAGGGATCATGGGGGCAATCCTAGAAACTGGACATTAGAATTTCTCTTGAATATTGTCATTTATAGGGAAAAAGAAACCTACACTCATCCTGTGTGTTTTCTTTACTCTCACACTACTCTACCTACTTCTATGTATGTTCTCCACACATTAAGCAGTTCTGTAACACCAGCCGAGTGCCTTATAATTTAACTCAGTTCTCATACTGTCTACCTGGAGATGGTACCAGATCCCAGAGGTTAAAGGCTCAGGCCCCACCCCAACCCTCTCCTCCAAAGCCCTGCTTCAGATGCCGATTTCAGGCCTAGGTTGTTATCTGTGCTTCTGACCAATTGACTGTAAATCAAAAATTCTACAACCCTATCCTCAAGTTTGATTAATTTGCTAGAATAGTTCACTGAACTTAGGAAAATAAATATGCTATGTTGCCAGATCATTATAAAATGATATAACTCAGGAACAGCTAAATGGCAGAGATGGATGAGGCAAAACATGTTGGAAAGGTGTAGAGCATCCATTCCGTCTCTGAGTCTTCCACTCTCCTAACACTTCCATCTATTCACCAACCTAGAATCTCTCAGAATCATGCTCATGGGGTGTTTATGGAGGCCTTATCACCTGGGCATGATCAGCCATTAACTCAATCTCTAGGCTTTTTCCCACTTTATGTAGAGAGGGGTGGAGTTCAAAGTTCCAAGCTTTTAAACATGGCTTGGTGTCTATGGGGACCAGCCCCCATTGTGAAGCTCTCCAGGAGCCTAAGAAGAGCTGCCTCATTATAATACAAAATAGTCCTGTCACTCAGCAAAGTCCAAGAGATTTAGGACTCTGAGCTAAGAACAGGGTCAAAGACCAAAAGATGCTCCTAGTGCTCTTCTCATTTAGGAAATTGCAAGTTTTAGGAGCTCTGTGCCATGAACTGGGGACAGAGACCAATACATATATTTTCTACTATTTCACATGGCACTTGAATTGTATTGTTTTGTTGTTGTTGACTGTGTTTTGAATTAGATTCTTGATTTAGTATTTATTGGCAGGTGTGTATTATATATTCTTTTATTTTCATATCCTTTTAGTCTTTTGTTATTTACGTATGTTAATGACATTTATAATTTCTTCTCCTGGTTTGTACTCCAACTTTTCTGTTTCTTTAAGGTATCTTTTGATGAACAGAAATTAATGCAGTAATTCCCAACCTTTTGAGGACCACACATCTCTTTGAATGCCTTAGGAAAACAGTGGCCTGTCCTTCCAGGAAAAAAAACAAAACAAAACAAACAACAAACAAAAAACTCATTCACAAATTTGTGCATACAATTTTAAGGAGTTCCTGGACTCATTCAGATTTGCTCAGGCCCTGAATGAATAGCATTCTTCCTTGATAAATCTTGCTTGAGAATCTAGATAGCTTCTCAACTTCAGTTTTGTGTTCCTGAACTCCCTAAGAGCCCACATCATCCAGTATGATTTATGAAGATTTATAAGTAAATGTTCTTGTTCTTTTTAAAATTTTCATTTTGAAATAATTTCAAACATGAGAAGTTATGGGTAAAAAAAAATAACTCTGCATGTCTTTTACTCTCTCCTTCTCTCTCTCCTCTTTCTCTCTCTCTGTCATATACACATTCACTTTTCTCCCCCTGAACCATTTGAGAACAATTTTCAGTTATCATGCCTTCCAAATAATTTAGTGTATGTTTTCTGTGAATATGGATATGCATGTGTCTTAAGTACCACTTTGCAATTATTAAAAGGGTAATGAAGCATTTCAGAATATATGATTAAAGATGCATAAAGACTAAATGCAGTACACTAGTTGATTAGATCTTCAACCGGAAGGGGAAAATACTAAAAATATTAAGGAAAGGGTTTTTAATATTTTTTTTTTAATATTTTTATTTATTTCTAGGAGAGAGAGAGACAGCGTGAGCAGGGCAGGGTCAGAGAGAGAAGGAGTCACAGACCGAACGAGGCTCCAGGCTCTGAGCTGGCCGTCAGCACAGAGCCCGACGCGGGGCTCGAACCCGCGAACCGCGAGATCATGACCTAAGCGAAAGTCGGACGCTTAACCGACTAAGCCACCCAGGCGCCCCGGGTTTTTAATATTCTTAAGTTGTGGTATTTTGTTAAATTGTTTGCGTTAGTCATTTAAAATCAAAGTCCTTTTTTTCTCCCTGAACTGTGTAGAAAATGGCAGATTCTTTGTTATTCCAAGGTCTCTTGTAAAAATTAAATCTAGATCATTGATATTATCATCTTATCATATCTATAATCATAACATTATATATCACATAACATAATATCACATAACATATTACGGCCTCTAAAATAATTTAGGTCCTATTCCTTATAATACTGTCGTACTCATGTTTTAAGTAATGAAAGTTTTAGTGAAATGCTCTAGATTTTATTTTATGGTGGATTAATTCCAGATAAATTTCCATATATTTCAAATGCTATACCCATAAGCATTTGATAAATTTAAGTCACAGTGATATAGTCTGGTACAGTGATACAGTGATTCACTACAGAGATTCACCACACTTGGGACTCCTCACTCCCTCCAGGGAGCTACTACATGCTGCAAGGTATTTGCCTGTCTCCTAAAACACTTGGGTACCATTTAGTAAGGCAAAAATTGTATTCCACTCCACTGTCTTTTCTCCAGGACACACATCAATGAATGTTATCAGTTCTTCTGAGGTTAATCTCTTAGTTACTCTACAACTTGATATTTTATTTCTATGTTTTAGCAAGATGAAGAGTTGAATAATTTTTACTTTTTTACAGATTTTCTTTTAAAAATAAAGTGAAAAATATAAAATAGGCATTAGTCTACCACATCAAAAATTCTATAAAATAAGAATTCCAATTCAATTTCTTTTTCCTCCGGTCCCACCATTTATCAACTTTTAAATGCTTACATTTTTCTTCTATGTGCATTCTTTAATAGTATCATTGTATACATATGGTCATGTTTCTGTTTTTCCACACTGGATTTATTTAGCTGGGGAAAGCCCATATCAAAGAGAGTCCATCTCATTCTTTCTCTCACTGCCTTGTCTTGTCTGTCTTTTTCACATGTGAAAATTATACTTGTCCTTATTTTCTTCTACATCACATTGAAGGTAATCTATGTACACCTGCATTTTTTGATCTTTACATCTGCTAATTTTTACTTCCATTAATAGTTAGTAACAACTTCTGATTGTCTATTTGACAGTCTGTCTTCTTCCATGTCTTTCAAAAATGGTTTAGAATTTTTTTCACCAGGAGTTTTGCATATAACTTAACCCACTCCACACATACTTCTCTCCTGAATGAATTCTAGGTACTCAGGTTTTCTATGTGCTTCATTATATGGTTAAGTTGTTTGGTAACACTGTAGATTGATTGATTAAAATCAATATGAAAACAGAGCCAGGGTCTATTATAAACCTTCCCTCATGATCCTTATTTTCCCCTCTGCTATACGTGCGCGCACACGTGCACACACACACACACACACACACACACACACACACACACATTCAGACCTACTACCTAGCACACGGTCATACACAGAGTAGGGGCACAGGAAAATAATTGGGTAAGTGAATAACTCTGTGTGACAAGTAAGTAGGAAATGTTTTCTATTAATAAAAATGTGGGGAACCATAAATCTCCACTTGCTTGACATTAGCACTTAAAGGCAGAAGCCGAAATACTGAATTTTTTTTTTTTTTCTGGATCCTACAATCTCAACTCTCGATACTCAAAAGTGTGGTCTGGGAACAGCTCAAGGAACCACCAGGGAGCTTGTTAGAGAGTTCAAACCTCAGTCAACTCAGTTAGAATCTGCATTTTAACAAGACCTCCAGATGATTCATATACAAAGTCATGTTTGTGGAGCAGCACTGTATCCTACTGAAATTGCAGCAAGCTGAGGTTCATTACCCTTTTTGCACATCTGCATGGGCATTTGTTTTCACAGTTTAGTATATTACAATTTTGGATGTTTACATATTTGAATATTGCCCCTATAAGCGTATTTTTTTCCTTCATGTGGTATTTGAGTCAAAGTCACTACAATGATAATTTTCTTAGACTGTTAGAATAAAACCTTCAAAAGCCCTTCATGTAGCCAGTACCTACATGTAAGGTAATTAAACGAATACTTAATAGATAATCAGTTGATTAGAGAACTAATTAATGAACAAAACAGTGAGGATAATATGAGATTAGGGAACCTTTTGAAAAGATAGTAATATTGTTCTGTTGGCTTACATAGCTTGCCTTTGTGCTAACGAGGATCACTGGTTCAATTAATGACATTTCAAGCTAGTGATTTTTTAGTACTTTGTGCAGAGTCATAGCCAGCATGACCCAAACCCACGGGGTCAATCAGACTTCTAAGACAAAGGGAAATAATCATATATTACTCATTTTAATATGGGGATCTTTTTAAAGTTGTATTCAATGTCCATGTGGATGGAATCAGTTAATTAAATACTGAGTTCCTATCATGTGGCAGACAATTTTGTTGGGGCAACCATAAAGACGGTAAAATGTGGTTTCTATGCCATGTGATTTATCATCTAGTGGGGCAGGGAGGTACGGACACTCAACTAAAGGAAGTATAAGCTAACTGCTAGATGGCAACAGCATGTTGTGGGGTGTCTTATGGCTCTCCAAAGGGAGGGAACAAAACAACAAGATGTGTGTATATTTATAAAAAATAAATATATTTATTTTAAGAGATTGGCTCATGTAATTACTAACACTGGGAAATCCAGAATCTTTAGATTTATCTGACAAGCTGGACACCCAGAGAAGAGCCAGTGCTGGAGCCCAAGTTTGGCTGTCAGGCTGCAGCTTTCACTGCAAGGGAGGGCAATCTTTTCTTTCTTTAAGGCCTTCAGCTGATTGGTTGAAGCTCACCCACGTTATAGAAGGCAACGTGTTTACATACTGTTCACTGACTTAAGTTAATCTTATGAAATATACCCTCATAGAAACATCCAGAATAATGTTTGAACACATATTTGGGCACCATTGTCCAGCCAAGTTGACACATAATATTAAATATCACATGGGGGTAGAGATGAAGGTATTCTGTCTTTGGACAAGATTATAGATAGCTTCATGAAGGTTGTGGCATTCCAGTTGACATTTTGACAATGAAAGGCTTAGCAAAGAAGAACAGAGTCATTTTATGTTGAGAGATGTTACCTGATTAATAAAAGCACAGAGTCACAGAAGTATTTGTGGGATGGTAGGTTGTGAGCTGACCAGAGCAAGAAGTTTGGAAAGAAATGCATTAGCTAATAGAGCTAAAAGCCACCTTTACAGACTAATTACAAGGGTCTATGAAAGCCAGACTAAAGAAAATGAACTACGGTGAGGTTTCTGGGAAAGGGGATGATCTTACCTGACTCAAAAGAATCATTCTGTCTGCATTATGAGAGGTGGAGGTTGAAGTACATGGTAATAGGGAGACAGACCTACAAGTTAGGATAGAATGTCTGTATTCGAAGTAAAAAGAAATGCAGATCCCAACAAGAACAATAGCAAAGGGGGATTTGGGTGTGGAAGAGAACAAGTATGTGTGAAGGAGATGGCAGTAGACGGATCTTGGACTTTGATGGAATGTGAAGCTATTTTGTTGAAGTATAAGAAAATGTTAGGCCAAGATCCTGTATCCCTGACTGAAAACAAACGTGATTGTCATCAGTTCTTCCTTACAGTTTATGCAAAATGTATTGAAATTAAAACTAAATAAAAACAACTACCAAGAGAAAAGACTATTTCAGTTGAGTAAAAATGTGTAGCTGGCTTTTTATTTTAACCTATAAAATATAATTTTATTTCTGCAGACTAATTGGTGGAAATATTCTTATCACTACTGTGAAGTTTATACGCTCACTAGGGCCATGCAATTTTCACCTTGGCGACAATTAGGCAATCATCTAGGAGAGCATGAGATAAGCCTTCAGTTGCCTGTTTCAATGAATATGGTCAGTTATTTAAAATTAAGGTTAAAACTCACCTTCCTCCATTCCTTTCCTGCCTTATTCCTGTATTTAGAGAAATTGAGGCAATTGAGGGTATTTCTTGTTTAAGGGAATCTGCTGATGGAGACTTACAGACCCCCATGCACCATGTCAGTCATACAGCTTTGTATAGTGTGTGTAGCATTTTCCCCTTTGCTCAGGGGCTGAAGGGATAGATTGTAGTGTTGGCAATATAAAGGAAGATTAGAATTTGATTTTTATCATTTTGTCTACTCTAAGAAGTGCTTGTGTTGTAGTGGAAGGGCATCACCCTTTCTAAGAATAATGTGCTCTTTGTCCCTGGAAAGAAAGGAAGAAGGCAGCCAGAGAATTTGAAATGTTGATCATACGGCCTAGCTTCTCCCATTGGGATATATGGTGGTATCATTAATCTTGATAGGAACCCAAGAGCAGGAACAAAGGTATTTTATTGTCTTCCTTCATTTGTTTTGTTCTCTTACTGGGCCTAGACGGCAAATATGAGTCAATATTAAATTTGAAAACTTGCGAGAGAAAATGTGCAAGAAGTTAGGGTCCAGAAAAAAATTAGGTCATATTGATAAGTCCATCATGTTATTTGATATATTAGGAGTCATATTTGTTGTGATATTATTTTTAGTAAGAATGAATGAAAACACACAAATATTTACATTTCAGAAAACTTGTAGAAAATGTATAGTTAATCATATGAAATCAACTATGATATATCCAAGATGGCAAAATATTCCCATTATGTTGGTAATAATATGTTGATTCAAGTTGAAACCACAATCATGAAAATTTCCCTAGGAAAAATAATTATGATAAAAGGAAGGCATTTGTTGTATGAGCACTGGGCTATGTAAGGGATGAATCAGTAAATTCTACTTCTGAAACTAATATTACACGATATGTTAACTAACTAGAATGTAAATAAAAATGTGATAAACAATTAGTGTTCTATTACAAATGATTCACCATTAATGTATCTTTGGTTTGAAACAGAGTCTGCATCTATCCAAGCACTGGCATATGAAGCCTGTGTTTCTCAAGAGACTGTCACTGTGAAAAGAAATCACTGATTTGTATTTAGACAACTTGATGCATGAAATTTAAATAATATATTATTATATTTTACAGTGTATCATTTTAATCATATATACCAGTAACTAGTCAATATTCAATTATTTTCTGTACAAGTAAATAAAAATTAGGTTTAACTCAGATACGTAGATTGAGTTAACGCATTCAATGTGACATGAAAATGGAAACACTGAGATGGCAATGCTAGAAACTGAGTCATTTTCCTTGAGTATTTACATCTGTTCCCCTTCTGAAACCCGTTATGATTTCTATTCGCCAACAGAATAAAGTTCGAAGTCCTTATTATGCCATATCATACATCTATCATCCATGATTAGAGACTAACTTTTCAGCCTTATGTTGACCTCTCTCCCACACTCTGCTTTTTGGTTTTGTTTTTGTCTGAAAAAGCCATGCTACTGAATGCATTTGTGTGTTCCTGTAAAAGCGGCTCCTCTTCTTGGAAAACTCATCTCTCAGTCTGACAGATCGTATTTCTCTGCAAGACTTCATTCAATTATCAACTCATTTATTTTAAAAAAAATCTTTTTCTTTTCTGTGTTCTCTTGATTTCTCGGGTACATCACTCACATGCTCATTTACTTCTGCATTTAATTAGGCACATTTTGCATTTTTGTGACAACATTAGTTTATGAATCTGTCTCAATCACAGATAAACAAACTTTTTGGTGGCTGATCCTATGTCTTAGTCTTCATTCTAACAATACACTCTGGCATAGAATACAGGTTCAGTGGAAGTTTCCTGAAAGAGTAAGTAAATAATGACATCTTTGCTCTTGATGGACATTTGTACTCATGCGAATAAATTGTGAAAGCATCTACATATTGAAAAAACTTTATGACATTTAACTTCTACTATGTGAATTATACATGAATTTACCTCTTTTACGCCCCCTCCCCAACACAAACACACACACACACACACACAAACACACACACACACACACACACNCAAGCCCAGCATTGGGTTCTATGCTGACAGCAAGCTCAGAGCCTGGACCCTGCTTCGGATTCTGTGTCTCATCTCTCTGACCCTGCCCTAATAACGCGGTCTCTCTTTCTCTCAGTAATAAATGAAACATTAAATTTTTTTAAAAGCATTTATTCAACACAAAAAGTACTTACTGAACACCTATTGTGTATTATTTCTATAGTAGATAAACTGAAGATAGAAGTTTTCTTCTTTTTAATTTAATTTTTTCTTTTTTTCCTAAATAGTTTATTGTCAAGTTGGTTTCCATACAACACCCAGTGCTCATCCCCACAAGTGCCGTCCTCCATGCCCATCCCCCCCTACCCCCCACATCCATCAGTCCTTAGTTTTTGTCAGCATTCAAGAGTCTCTCATGGTTTGCCTCTCTCCCTTTCCCCCACCATTTCCCCCCTTCTTCTCCCCCTTGTT